>NC_066523.1:3087033-3187033 GCF_024679095.1 Eriocheir sinensis
TCTATGTCTGTCTGTATCTGTTTGTATATAGGATAATTTCTTAATACCTAAACCTCATATTCCTAATACAACACGTCTCTATATATATACACGTAAACAACCAACCAACCCCTCAAGTAAGACCCATTTATTATCTTATTTCCTCACCTGTACCGTAGCAGAGGACGTGGTAATGGGACTTTCTTAATGGGCAGGTGAGTAGGTGATTTGTTTCAGGTGTGCTCCGTGATGCTGCGTCCAATCCGTTGTTCTCGTGTTGATTGAGGTGATTGGGGGTGATCGCACGTGACTTCATGAGAGAGAGAGAGAGAGAGAGAGAGAGAGGTATTTTTAGTTAACGTTAGCACACACACACACACACACACACACACACACACACACACACACACACTCCTCTATGCTCACTCATCGTTCTCTTCTCCTTTACGCTTCGCTGGTCTTTCTCTTTCTCATTTTCTCTTTTTTTTTCCTCTCTCTCACTTTCTCACTCTTCCTATCTCCTGTTTTATCTCTTTATCTCTCGGTTTGGTCTCGTTTTATCTTTGTATCTCTGTTTTTTTCTTCATTGTTTTTTCTCACCCCGCTTCGTTTTCTTAATCTTTTGTCGTGTTGGTTTTTTTTCAGTCTGTGTGTGTGTGTGTGTGTGTGTGTGTGTGTGTGTGTGTGTGTGTTTGTGTGTGTGTGTTTGTGTGTGTGTGTGTGTGTGTGTGTGTGTGTGTGTGTGTGTGTGTGTGTGTGTGTGTGTGTGTGTGTGTGTGTACGTTAAATTTAATGAGGGGAAAATTTATGGTGACAGGTGTAAGTACTTGTGGCAGAGACTCACACGTGCTCCTGGTGGTGGTAGTAGTAGTAGTAGTAGTAGCTTTAGTAGTAGTAGTAGTAGTAGTAGTAGCATAGTAATAGCAGCAAAAGGAGAGGGAGGAGGAGGAGGAAGGGATGGAGAAGAAATATAGATAGAAGATAAAGTAGTATTATATAGCAGCAGTAGTAGTAGTAGTAGTAGTAGTAGTAGTAGTAGTAGTAATCGTAGTAGTAGTAGTTGTAGTAGTAGTAGTAGTGGTAGTAGTCTTATGCTTGTATGTTCAGTATTAGCTAGAGTGAGTGAGTTTAATTATTCTCTCTCTCTCTCTCTCTCTCTCTCTCTCTCTCTCTCTCTCTCTCTCTCTCTCTCTCTCTCTCTCTCTCTCTCTCTCTCTCTCTCTCTCTCATTTACTGGGAAGAGAGCCATGTGAGAGAGGAAGAGGGAGGAGGGAGAGGAGGAAGAGAGAGAGAGAGAGAGGAGGGAAGGAAAGGAGTAGCTCTCACAGTAAGGGGCATGTTCTGGGTACGATATTTTGCTGCATTATGTACGACAGCAGTGTCCTCATCAACCCTCTCTCTCTCTCTCTCTCTCTCTCTCTCTCTCTCTCTCTCTCTCTCTCTCTCTCTCTCTCTCTCTCTCTCTCTCTCTCTCTCTCTCTCTCTCTCTCTCTCTCTCTCTCTCTCTCTCTCTCTCTCTCTCAAAAATGCATTTATTCACATTTCTAAAGGAAGAGGAGTAGAAGGAGGAGGAAGTGGAAAAGGAAGAGGAAGAGGAGAAGGAGTAAATAGCAAAAGAAAAAGAAGGGAAAAGTAATGATGGTAATGGTTGTGTTAGTAATGGTGGTGGTGATGGTGGTGGTGATGATGGTGATGATGGGGGTGGTAGCTGTGGTGGTAATGGCGATGGGTGTGATGGTGGTAGTGGTGTGGCATTCATCACAATACAGTGAAAGCAGTGACAGGGTTAACACACACACACACACACACACACACGCTGGCCCGCCCGTCCCCCCCCCCCCCCTCACCTATTACGAGTTTTAGAGTAGACGGTCACTGACACACTCTCTCTCTCTCTCTCTCTCTCTCAAAATAATAAAACCAAGAGAGAGAGAGAGAGAGAGAGAGAGAGAGAGAGAGAGAGAGAGAGAGAGAGAGAGAGAGAGAGAGAGAGAGAGGAAACGTCTATCAGAAGTGGCATGTGTTTATTTGCTTGTATCGTCCGTTTTTATATTTCTTTTCCCAACATCATCTTCCTCTTCCTCCTCCTCCTCCTCCTCCTCTTCGTCCTCAAAAAAAAAGTATATATGTAAATTTCTCTTCCTTCACACCATAGTAAGCGTGTCATATGTTTTATATCTTCCCTGCTTAACATATCCAAACACATTCATACATTCTTACGCTTCTTGTCCTTTTGTGCGGAAGACTCGCGCTTTGTAAGATATCTGTCTACTATTTCTTTTCTTTTTACAGGCTGAAGAAGAAAGGAAGGGAAGGGAAGGAAAGGAGGAAGGAAGAGAAGGACACGCTTATTTGGATACGAGCAACAAAAAGGTATGTCTGTATTTCTGTTTTTATTTTCGTTTATTTAGTTGTCATCGCGTCAGCTGTTTTTTCATTGATATTCTTATTGTCGTTTTCTTATATGTGACTTCCTGTAGATATTGATGGTGAAAGGGAAGAAAAGAGAAACGCGTGAAGGACAGGAGAGAGAAAGAGGGAGGAAGGGAAGGAGAAAACGAGGAAGGAAAACAGTGAGAGTTGGTAAAGGAAAAGAGAAACAATATGGACAGGAGTAAGAGGGAAGGGAAAGGAGAGAGGAAACTAGGAAGAATGGAAGTGAGAGGGAGGCAAGGGAGAGAAAGGAACGAAGGAAGAACAAGAGTAAGAAGAAAGCAAAGAAAAGAGAAACATGGGAAAGATAAGAGAGTGGGAGGCAAGGGAAAGAAAAGAGGAAGATAGGAAGAACAAACGTGAATGGGAGGGAAGGAAAATGATATACTCGTAGGAGGGACAAGAGTGAATGAGAAAAAAAAAAAAAAGGAAGAAGAGTGAAATGGAGGTAATGAAAAGATAAAAAAAATAGGAAGGTTAAGATTGCAAGGAAGCCGAGGGAAAGAAAATCACAGAAAGCACAAGAGTGAGAGAGAGAGAGAGAGAGGGAGGCAGGAACAGAGCGATGTGTCCCGTCCCGTCCCTTTGTGAGTACTGCCCGGGGTGGGGTGGTTGGGTCGCCTCGCCTCGCCCGTGTAATAATACGTCTAATGGTACGTTTCCTTCTGTTTACGTCCGCGGCCCAGGGAGTGGCAGCGTTGGGGCCTGGAGGCGTCTGGCACTGAGGGCAAGGCTGACGGAGGGGTTGAGAGACAGGCAGATAGATAGATAGATTTATAGAAAGAAGTAGAGGAAGAAAAAGGAAAGGAACGAATCACACAAACAAAGAGAAAGGAAGGAGGAAAGAAAGGCTGAAAGAGACTGACATACTGAAAAAAAAAGTTACATAAAATACACTTATCAGAGCCTATGGTCCACATTAACTAGGCCTATTCTGTCTTCTAAGTAAAACGACACCTAGCAGCTACCTACCACCTAGATGATGTTTCTCTTTCTGCCTCAGCGAATTTTATCAAGACGAAGAAAGTGACTGTCGAATGTGCTTATGAGTTGACCGTCTTTCACTGGATGCGGGAGTTTATTCCATTCTCGTGCGACAATGTTAGTGAAGGAAGATTTTGTTACAGTCTGAGGTTATTTGTTTGCATGTAAGTTTTGTGTTATGAGAGAGAGAGAGAGAGAGAGAGAGAGAGAGAGAGAGAGACTTTCCTCGGAGGTATTGTTGCGTAAGGCAGAGATTATGTTGTTTGCCCTGCGTTGAACTCCTTACCTCTCTCTCCGACTCTCCTTCTCCTTCCTTTCTTTCTTCTCTCCATCTATCCTTCCTACATCGTTATTTATCCCTTTTTCTATCCCACCTTTCCATCTCTTCCTGTATCCTTCTCCTTCCTCTCTTTGTTCCCTCTTATTCCACTCCTTTATCTCTATTGTCCTTCCTTTCTCCTATCTTTTGCTTCTTCCTTTCTTCTTTTTCAATTCCTTTACTTATTCCCTACTACCTTTTCTTCTATCCCTTCCTCTTTCCATTTTCTTTTCCTCCATTTTCTTTTCTATCCCTCCCTGGTTCCCTTCCCATCCTCCCTTTTATCCCATACTCCTTCCCTTTCCCTCTATCCTTCCCTCCAGTGAAAAGATGGGGTGAACCGTTGAACTGTCATACAGGGCTCGACCTGTACACAAATTTACTAGAAAGTGATTTACATCAACACGTTCAAGAACCGACTCGGGAAAATAATATACTTGACCTTATCTTTTCAACGACAGCTGATCTAGTTAACGAAGTAAATGTTGGTCCAGTTTTTAGTTCTAGCGATCACCGAACAATCACATTCAGCATCAATATGAAAGAAAGTAAAGTAACTCCTAGTAAAGAAAAGGTGCCTGATTATCAGAGAGCGAATTTCGTAAGACTCCGATCAATTCTAAATAATTCTGACTGGACTGAAATCACGGCGGAAACAGATATTGACAAATCTTGGGGGGCCTTCACCACAATATTGAACAATGCCATAAGCATATGCGTACCCTATCGTAACAGACGTTCAGCTTCTAAGAAGAAACCCAAATGGTGGAATAACGAAATTCAAAATAGCCTTTCTCTAAAAAAACGCGTATACAGTAGGTACATATCATCTCAGAGCGAGGCTGACAAACTAGAGTTGGACAGAATTCGCCGCGAAACCAAGAAATTAATAAAACGAAGCAAGAAAAATCTTGAAGAATATATAGCGGAAACAAGTAAATCTAATCCTAAAGAATTCTTCAGCTATGTAAATAATAAAAAGTCACTCACTTGTGGTATCGGACCGCTTGCTAATGAAAATGGTAACCACACGAACGATGAAAATGAAATGGCTACAATCCTAAATAACTTTTTCGCATCCGTATTTACCGACGAAGATTGTTTATCACCTCAACCGCCGGAGGTTAGAAGGACCGAAAAGATGTTAAGTGGCGTGCTCATCGTAGAAAGTGACAGTGTACGCACAATTGAAAAGATTACCTGGTCCAGACAAAATTACCTAGGGTCTTAAAAGAAATCAAACATCAAATTTGTAAACCGCTCTCCATCATATTCAATAAATCTTTAACAGCTGGAAAAGTTCCGTCGGATTGAAACTTGCAAATGTCACACCAATTTTCAAAAGGGGATAAGTCTCATCCTGAAACTATCGACCAATTAGCCTGACATCTATTGTTTGTAAGTTAATGGAGACTATCATTCGCGACAATATGGTGAAATTCTTCGAAGAAAATAATATAATAAATAATTCGCAACATGGCTTCCGTAGTAAACGTTCGTGTTTGACTAACTTACTTGATTTTTTTTTGAGGTGTTCGATGAAAGCAGATCAGTAGATATTATATATCTGGATTTTCAAAAGGCATTTGGTAAGGTCCCCCACCAACGATTGCTCCGCTCTCTGAGCGGAAACAGAGAGTAGTTCTAAACGGTGTTACATCTAACTGGCTCGATGTCAAAAGCGGCGTACCCCATGCTCTTCTTAATTTATGTTAATGATATCGATGATGGGCTCACTTGCAAAGTATCAAAATTTGCTGATGACACAAAAATTGCTAGTAAAGTAACTGCGATACTCGACGAAGAAGCTTTACAATCAGATTTAGATCGACTTGCACGTTGGGCCAATCAATGGCAAATGAAATTTAACGTTGAGAAATGTAAAGTGTTGCACATCGGAAAAAGTACGTAATGAATGGCCAACAACTTTCTGCAGTAAGTAAAGAAAAGGATCTTGGAATCACTATATCAAGCGATTTAAAGCCCGGTCAGCATTGTTCAGAGGTAGTTAAAACTGCAAACAAATTGGTTGGCTTCATCGGACGAGTCTTTAATAATAAATCGGAAAATGTAATATTAAAACTGTATAATTCGTTGGTTCGACCCGTCTAGAGTACTGTGTACAGTTTTGGTCTCCCTACTACAGAAAAGACATAGAAAAGTTGGAACGGGTCCAACGAAGAGTAACAAAGATGATTCCTAGGTTGAGAAATTTGTCATATGAACAAAGGCTTAAAGAAGTAAATTTATTCAGCCTATCAAAACGAAGAATGCGAGGCGATCTAATAGAAGTGTTTAAAATGTTCAAAGGATTCAGTGATATTAATGCGGAAGATTACTTTACAATTGATCGATCAAATAGAACAAGAAGAAATCACAATTTGAAGATAAGTGGTAAAAGATTCTCGTCGCACGAAGCTAAACACTTCTTCTTCAATCGAGTTGTTAATGTTTGGAACTCTCTACCCTGTGATGTCGTTGATAGTACAACAGTTACGGCCTTCAAGAATAGATTAGACAAGTGTTTTGAATCCAACCAGCAACTAAGATATTACTCATTGTCGTAATAACGTTAAGTTCTTTCGAATACTGGTGTCCTTGTCCGCTTTTATTGCCCGGTTAGTGGTAGCAGTAATGGTAGTTCTTTCCTCTTTCCTACATAAATTCCATGCAGTTTTTCCATGCTGCATGGTTCTTTTTCCTTTCCTGCCAGCTTTGGCTGTCCTTTATCTCCCACCTTTGATTAGATAGTTAGTGTAGCTCGTCACAAACAGCCTCGTAAGGACCAGCAGGTCTGCTGTTGTTTGTTCTTTCTTTGTGTTCCTTTGTGTTCCTTCCCTTCTCCCTCCCTTCCTTTCCTTCTCCTCTCCCTTCGTTCCTTCCATCCCTTCACCCCTTCCTCACTTCACATCCCTCCGTCCTTCTCTTCCCCACCTCCTCCTCCTCCTCCTCCTCCTCCTCCCCCGCCTCTCCTCCACCCCCGAGGCTCAGCAGGGGACGAGTTTTTGTAGCTTCTCATTATTGGCGCCGAGGAGGAGGTTTTGAACGCCTCGGAGCTTGGTGAGACAGACTCCTGAAACCTCTTAAAGGGTGTTCGTTGTCCTCCTTTCCTCTTAGTGTCTCTCCCTCCTCTTACTTCATTTCCTTACCTCCTTTCCTTCATTTTCTTTTCCCTCCTATATCTGTTTCCTCCTATCTCCATTCCTTCTTACTTTTTCCTCCTTCTCCTTCTGAAAACTCCTCTCTTCATAATGTCTTTCTCTCCTCCTCCGCTTACCTCCTTTCCTCCATTTTCTCTTCCCTCCTGTCTCCTCCATTCGTTCCTCTTCCTCCTTCCTCAAAATTTGGGTTAGACAGACTCCTTTCCTTGACCTTATTTACCTTTGTTTGTGTTTGTTTTGTTTGCTGAGTGAAAAGACAAGAAGAAGAGAAAGAAGAAAAGAAAAAAAAGGAAGAGATTACGGATTGACGATAGTGTTGTTGGTTTTGTTGTTTCTTGTTGCTGAGGAAAATATGAAAGATAAAGAAATAAAAAAAGAAAATAATTAGAATGAAAAAGACTGCTGTTAGAGGATGGATTTTGTATTTGTTGTTATTGTTGCTAAGATACACCTGTTTGATTAGTGTGTATGTGTGTGTGTGTGTGTGTGTGTGTGTGTGTGTGTGTGTGTGTGTGTGGAAATGTATGTAAAGATGAGATACACAAACTTACACTGAGAGAGAGAGAGAGAGAGAGAGAGAGAGAGAGAGAGAGAGAGAGAGAGAGAGAGAGAGAGAGAGAGAGAGAGAGAGAGAGAGAGAGAGAGAGAGAATAAAAAAGAGAGAAAGGCAGGAGAAAGAAAATCCAAACTAAAACAAAAAAAAAATCAGCGTTGGTACTACTGCAAGGGACCAACTTTGCTTCCGTAAGTGTTGCCAACTGGAAATTAGATCACACCTCACCCCTGGCTCCCCCCGCCCCCCTACTGCTTCCAAGAGGGTGCCAGGGGGTGGAAAAGAGTGATTAGGGTGCAAAGGGGGCGGGGGAGGTCATGGAAAGGGGGTGGAAGAGGAGGGAGAGAGAGGGAGAGCGTGGGGGCATTGGTCTTGTGGGGAGTTACTGGCGTTGGTAACACTGCTCCCCACCTGACAACGCATTCCACAGGTAATTACTAGACGCCCTCACCTGACCCCCACCTCCTCCTCCTCCTCTTCCTCCTTCTCCTCCTCTTCCTCCTTTCTCTATCCTCCTCTCACCCTCTCAGTTCACACGCTTCTCAATCCTTTCGAATCCTTAACCTCATCTTTATTCACTTATCCTTTGCTCCTATGTTCTGTCTTTATCTCTTTTCTTACCTTTTCCTCTGTTCCTAATATCTTTTCCTTCTCTTCCCTTTTTCTCTGTGTCTTTTCTCTGTTTCTTTTACCTACCCTTTCTGTCTCTCTTCTCTTGCCTTCTCTCTTTCTCTTTTCCTCATCTCTTTTCTTCCTCTTATATTCCTCTTTCTCTCTGTCTCTTCTCTCTCTTTGGTCTTTTCTCTTCCTTTCCTTTTGTCCTTTTTTCTGTTTTCTCTCACATCCTTCCCTCTTTCCCTCCTTCCTCTGTCTATTTTACCTCCTTCTCTCTCTTCTTCATATACTTCCTTTCTCTTACCTCCTTCCTTTTCCTATCTTTTCCCTCTTATCTCCATTCTTTCCTCCTACTTCTTTCACTTGATTTTTCTTTTTTCCTTTCTTTTCATTTCTTTTCTAATCCTTAAGTCATTTCACACACTTTCCTTCCCTTCTTCCTCCTCCATAATTCCTTCCTTCCTTCCATCATCCTTCATCTTAATCCCTCACTCTTTCCATCTTCTGCTCCTTCTTTCCTCCGTCTCTTCCTTGTTCCCTCCCTCCCTCCCTCTTTCACGATCCATCAACCTTTCCCTCCCTCCCTCCTTGTCTCCCTCTCTCCCTCTCACCTTTCTCTAACCTCTTCCCTTTCTTCATCCCTCCCTCTCTCCCTCCCTCCCTCCTTTGTCCCATCATCTCTTCATCTTATTAGTATCTCCATCAATGCTTTTCTCTTCTCTCTCTCTCTTTCTCTCCTTCTCTTTCCTCCTCTCCTTCTCTCCTCTCTCTCTCTCTCTCTCTCCCCCCCCCCCGTAATACAAAGAGGAAGTAATATTCGTAGTAAAAAAAAAAGAAAGGATGTACGTGATTTCGGAATATGAGAGAGAGAGAGAGAGAGAGAGAGAGAGAGAGAGAGAGAGAGAGAGAGAGAGAGAGAGAGAGAGAGAGAGAGAGAGAGAGAGAGAGAGAGAGAGAGAGAGAGAGAGAGAGAGAGAGAGAGAGAGAGAGGGTGGGAGGAGTGAGGCATTGCACCCTAAGGTAAATATTAAGGATAATTGTTGAAGGTTGAACGTAAGCGTGGGAAAGTAGGAAGCTCGAGGGAAGTTAAAAAATACATGTAGTAGACGTGAATTAGAACAAGAACAAGAAGAGGAAGAAGAATAACAAAAGGAAGAAGACTGACAAAATGAAGAATAATAAAGAGAATAGGAATAAAAATAAGAACATGGACGAAAGTAAAAATGGAGAAAGAAGAGAAAAAGGAAAATAAGACAAGAATGTAAGTAAAGAAAAAAAAAAAGAAAAATAAGAGCAAGAAAAAACGAAAGAAAAGAACAGTGAAGGGAATAAAAAAAGCGGAAAAAACTACAAGAAAAAGATACCAAGATAATTGTTTCACACACACACACACACACACACACACACACACACACACACACACACACACACACACTTACTGATGCTATGTCTAATACAAATACTAGTAACATCAACACAGAGAGAGAGAGAGAGAGAGAGAGAGAGAGAGAGAGAGAGAGAGAGAGAGAGAGAGAGAGAGAGAGCGAGGGATGGAAGAAGTGGTCATTGACTTTTCCAGGACAACGGAGAGAGAGAGAGAGAGAGAGAGAGAGAGAGAGAGAGAGAGAGAGATTCTGGTAGTTTACTTTGTCTCAATTTGATTTTTTTAATTGTATATTAGATCATATTCTCCTATTAACTTGTCGGGAGAAAGCAGAACTAATTTGAGAGAGAGAGAGAGAGAGAGAGAGAGAGAGAGAGAGAGAGAGAGAGAGAGAGAGAGAGAGAGAGAGAGAGAGAGAGATGAAAATATGCCGAAAAAGAAAAACAAGGAGATGGAAGGAATAGGAAGTGGAGGAGGAAGAGGTGGAGGAGGAGGAGAATAAGGGAGAGAAATGAGGACTGGAGAGAGGCTGGTTAAGTGGGGTGATTATAGCATGGAAAAATGATGGATGGGGAGGGGAAGAAGAGGGAAGGAGGGAGGAAGAAAAGAAGAGAGGAAAGGAAAGGCTGAAAATGGAAGGAGGGGGAAGACGAAAAAGCAGAGAAAAAGGAGGAATGGAAGAATAGATTAAAGTTATAGAAGGAGAAAAGTGAATGAAAGGAAAAGGGAAGGAAAGGAAGGAAGGAAGGACTAGAAAGTGGAAGGGTTGAAGAAATAAAAAAAAAAAACAGGAAAGGAAGGAAAGGAATGATAGGTTAAAATTGTAAATACGAAAAGAATATTAAGGAAAAGTGGAAGAATAGGAGAAAAGAGAGAAGTTGAAAGTGGAAGAAATTAATAGAAAAAAACAGAAAAAAATGAGAAAAGGAAGAAAAAGATAAAGAAAGGGAAAGATGAATGAAAGGAAGGATAGACAGAAGGAAAAAAGGGAAGAAAAGGATGTAAAGAGAAGTTAAGAGTGGAAGAAGTTAAAGAAAAAAATGAGAAAAGGAAGAAAAAGATAAAGAAAGGGAAAGATGAATGAAAGGAAGGAAAAAAAAAGGAAAGGAGGTAAAAGAGAAGAGAAGTTAAGAGTGGAAGAAGTTAAAGAAAAAAATGAGAAAAGGAAGAAAAAGATAAAGAAAGGGAAAGATGAATAAAAAGAAGTATACACAGGAGGAACAAGGGAAGAAAAGGGTTTAAACGGAAAAAGGGAGAGAGAATAAAGGAGAAATAACGGTACTGAATAGGCGAGTCATGGACCATAAGTGGAGGAAAAAAGGAGGGAGGAGGAGGAGGAGGAAGAAGAGGAGGAGGAGGAGGAGGTGGAAGAGAAGAGGAAAAGGCTAAAATAGTGTGAATAGCGGGAAGGAAAGAAGTGAAGTGAAGAAGGAGGGACACACACACACACACACACACACACACACACACACACACACACACACACACACACAGGCACGCACACAGGCACCCACACGACTAGTTTCCTTACATGTAAACACCCATTAACGTGGCGAGCGATAAGCAACATTTTGGAGCGTAAATACCTGTGAGAGACATTGAACCGACGCTCGCAAATAAACAGCGGACGAGAAATCTTCCTCCACAACCGCCAACAACAATATCACAACCACCAACCACCACCACCACCACTACCAACAACAACACTTTTTCTTGTTGTTTTTCCGCTTTTTAACCCATTCACTGCTCTTCTAATTTTTTTTTTCTGGCTGTTCTTATTATTCTTTCTTTTTTTCTACACTTCCTTTCTCGTCATATTTTCCCTTCTCTCTTATTTCTCCACAACCAAGTCCAACAATAACCATACCATATTTTCTTGACGCCAACCTCGACAAAATGCAAGAAGGACGGCAAAGAAAAAGATATATATAATTGTAATGTCAAGAAAAGCTGGTTTATATATTCAATGAACCGCAGTAATGTTTCGTTCAAGAAATATAATAATGTTAGTGATAAAAGTATGATAGTTGCTAATGATACTGAAAATACTTGTCTTAATAATAATGATAAGAAGAAGAAGAAGAAGAAAAAGAAAAAGAAGAAGAAGAAGAATTAGCAGTAGGTACAATATATACATCAAGAATAACTCCTCCTCCTCCTCCTCCTCCTCCTCCTCCTACTACTACTACTACTACTACTACTACTACTACTACTACCACCATCATCATCTCGTATTTTTAGTAAAGTCACTCCTTACTCGCATTTCTTCGTTCAACGTGTGTGTGTGTGTGTGTGTGCGTGTGTGTGTGTGTGTGTGTGTGTGTGTGTGTGTGTGTGTGACGTCTATATTGGCATTCTTTAGAGACACCGACAATCTCATTATCACCAACACCATCACCGTCACCGTCACCACCACCACCATCACCACCACCAATACCGCTTTTCTTTATCTCAGTCTCCTCAATTCAACCTCATATTTTATTGCTTTATTTTCAGTTTTACCCTGAGAGAGAGAGAGAGAGAGAGAGAGAGAGAGAGAGAGAGAGAGAGAGAGAGAGAGAGAGAGAGAGAGAGAGAGAGAGAGAGAGAGAGAGAGAGAGAGGGTGACAGACAGACAGAGATTTATATCCTGACACATCACAGCAGGAACCGATTCAAGACGTAGGTAGCTAGAGCGATTTCGATTCTCTTTTACATATATTTATTTTTCCGTTTTTTTTTTTTTTTCTTACTTATCTCGCGCGGCGGCAGCAAAGAGGATCCAAACCTCTTCTTCGCGCGCTGACACTCGACAAAACAGGCGACAGTCGGATCTAATCTCTCTCTCTGTCTCTCTCTCGCTCTCGCTCTCTCGCTCTCTTGGATGACTCAGGGACGGGTTTAAACTCACTCTCTCTCTCTCTCTCAGTGATATATAGTTAGTTGGTCAGGACACGAAGGAAGAGGGTCATGTTTCCTTTTATTGGTGTCCACGTTGAAGGGAGAGAGAGAGAGAGAGAGAGAGAGAGAGAGAGAGAGAGAGAGAGAGAGAGAGAGAGAGAGAGAGAGAGAGAGGATGTTAACAATTATTATACTTAAGTTAATTCGTCTAAGTTCATTCTCTTCTTATTTTTTTTATCCTTTTTATATATTTCAATCATTTTATTTTGGTGTATTCATAATCTTTCGTATAATTTTTTTTTATTCTTTTCTAATGATGGAGTTTTCAGTTTAAATTCTTATTCATAGAGTACAATTATTTTCTTTCTTTTAACCATTATCTTTTTTTTTATTATCCTTCCCCCTCTCTCTCTCTCTTTTTCTTTCATTCCCTTTTCTTATCTCTGTGCATTTTTTTTTCTTTGTCCGCTATCTGTTTCAATAATCCCTCCCTCTCTCTTTTGTTCTCTCATTCTCTCTCTGCATTATTTTCTTTATCCTTCTCTCTTTTTTCATCAACCCTCTCACTCTTTCCCTCTCCCTCTCTCTAATTCTCATCCCTCTTTCTCTCCCTCTCTCTAATTCGCATCCCTCTTTCACTCCCTCCCTCTGTGCATACCTCTCTCTCTCACTCTCTTCCTGATCCCGAATTTATGTAACGCGTCCCTGTCCAAGGAAATATAAACTCTGGTATCCTGTAGTGGCAAGGGATTCGCGGCCCTATGCGCGTGTGTTTGGGCGGCAGTAAAGTTCTTTCGTCTATTCTTTTAGCGCTTGGGCGAGTGAGTTAAGTTCCTTTTACGAGAATCTCCTCCCTTCGTCCTGTAGGATCCAGAGCTAATTAAGTACTGTAGGTAATGGATGGAGGCAGGAAGGAAGGAAGGAAGGAAGGAAGGAAGGAAGGAAGGGGGATGCAAAGAATAAAAACGTTGAGGAGAAAATGTGAGAGAGAGGAAAGAGGAGAGAAAGATAGGAAGAAAAGAAGGAAGGAAGGAGGAAGGAAGGAAGGAAGGGAAGAGAAAGGTGAGGCAGTGAATGAGAGCTTTGAGGAAAGCAGGGAGAGGAAGGAGGGAACGAAAGAAAGAAGGAAGAAGGAAGGAAGGAAGGATGGAGGGAGTATGGAGAGAAGGAATCAAGAAAGAGAAGAGAAAGGCGAGTCGAGAAATGAGAATGTTGAGGAAAAAGGAGAGAGATGGGAAATAGGAAGGAAGGAGGAAAGGGAAGAAAGGAAAGAAAGAAAGGAGAAAGAAAGCAAAGAGAAAGGTGAGGCAAGAATTGAAGACGTTGAGGAGAAAGTGAGAATACAAGATAGAACAAAAATCAAGGAATATAAATAAGTAGGAAGGTAAAAGAATAGGAAGAAGCGAAGCATGAAGAAGAACTACAGAGCCAAAAAAGGGAAGAGAAGGAAGAGAAGCAAGGAAGGAAAAGTAGCAAGGAGAAAGGGAGGAGTCGGTGGAGGAGGAGGAGGAGGAGGAGGAGGAAGGGAGGAAGGCAGAGCAGGAGTGGTCAGGCAGGTTTTAAGGCAGAAGGGAAGAGAAGGGAGGGAAGGGAAAGGGAGGGATGGAAGTATGAAGGGAGTGGCTAACTGTGATGGGAAGGAGGAGAGTGGAGGAGAAAAGGAGAGAGTATGGAAAAAATGAAGGAGAAATGGAGGTAATAACAAAAGATAGGAAGAAGAGTGGAGTGAAGGAAGGAAAACAAGAAGGGAAAGAGGGTGGGATGGAAAGGAGTAGAGCAGATAAGGAGAAAGGAATAAGAAGGAGGAGGTGGATGTTAGACGAAGGTGAGGAATACAAGGAAAAACATAACTGGGAGAGGAGGAAGCAAGGAGAAAATGAGGGATAGAGTGACTGACAGAATGGGGAGCAAAGGGAGAACAGGAGGAGAGAGAAAGAGAGAGAAAGGGAGGATGGGAAGGAAGACAGGAGAGCGAAGAATGGAGAATGATGATAAAGAGGAGAAAGAGATGGGAGCAGGGGTGAAAACAGAGAAGAACAACGAAAGAGGAGGAGAGAAAGGAACGAAAAATGGATGGAAAATAGAAAGGAGTGAACGACGGAGAGGGTTGAGGGATGAAAAAGGGAGAGAAAAGAGGAGTTGAGGGAGACACGAAAAGGAAAAAGAACGACTCAAAGGTAGAAGTGAAGCAAAAAGGAGATGGCGATAATGAAGACCAGAAGGAAGAACGGAGAAAGGGAGTGGAGGAAGGGAAGGAGGGAGTGGTTAACTGTCTTTTAAGTACCACCTGTGTAATGAGTTATTAAGGTATAGCTAATGACCCCAACCACCTGGCCAGATGGCGAGGCAGGTGACACTCAGGTACCGTAAGAGAGAGAGAGAGAGAGAGAGAGAGAGAGAGAGAGAGAGAGAGAGAGAGAGAGGGAGTAAAAGAAGGAAGGAACGAAGTAGAAAAAAAGGGATAGAGAAAAATTTTGATGACCAGGAAGGAGAAAAAGGAAACGAAAGAGATGGAGGTGAAGGAAAATTACAAGGAAAAAAATATAGACGGTAAATGAAGCAAAATCAAAAAGATAATATTGTGGTGAGAGAGAGAGAATAAATAAGAGAGGAGGATGAAAATAAAGGGAAGAGAAAGAAAAAAATATGGAAAGAATAGAAATGAGAAAATAGAAGTACAGGGAAATAGTTTAAAAGGAAAATTAAGGAAAACAGGAATGAAAGTTTATGAGAAAGAGGGAAGATAAGGGAAAAGAAGATGAAAAAAAGAAAAAGGAAGAAAAAAATATAGACGTAATAGAGAGGAGAAATTAGAAGTACAAAGAAATGTTGTAAAGGGAAATTGAAAAAAATATGAATGAGAAAGTTATGAGAAAGAGGATAAATAGGAAATAAAACGAGGAAAATGAAAAGAAATCAGAGAAAAAATATGGAAAAAATAGAGAGAAAAATATAAGAGAATGAGATGCAGGAAGATTCAATAAACATAAAAAAAGGGAAATGATAACAAAAAAAAATATATCCACAGTTAATATTGCTGTAAAAAGTGGAATAGAAGAACACTTAAATAAAAGAAAAGAAAAACAAAAGAAAGAAAACAAGACAACTCTCTCTCTCTCTCATTTCTTAATATCCTTGTTTGTTGCGAGAGTCGTCTAATGAAAGAGGGAGATGATGAAGGGGAAGATGATAAAGGGGAAGATGATAAAGGAGGAGATGGAGAGAGACTAGAACCTTGCTCTTATCTCTCTCTCTCTTCTCTATCTCCCATCTTTGCTTCTCTTTATCTCCTCCATCTCTTCTTAGACCTGATTGCTTTTCTCCTCCTCCTCCTCCTCCTCCTCCTCCTCCTTGTCCTCCACCTTCTTCTCCTGATGTAACTATTCAAAGAGAGAGAGAGAGAGAGAGAGAGAGAGAGAGAGAGAGAGAGAGAGAGAGAGAGAGAGAGAGAGAGAGAGAGAGAGAGAGAGAGAGAACAATTTTACCATTTCCAAGATCATTTAAAGTTTCATCTCAAGATTTTGTTCAGAATTTTAACCTCCAATGAACAGGAAAAGAAGAAAAGAAAGAAAGTAGGAAGACGAAGAAGAAGCGTATATACCAGTAACATCGAGGGAGGGAGAAAAAAAATAGAAAGGAAGACAAAAGAGAATAGAATCTTAAACTGAATTTTGCGTTTGTATCTCTGTTCTGAATCTTTTAAATATTACAGTGAGACATAACATTTAAACCCGTGTTCTGAGGTTGTTTTAATTTCTTGTATTGTGAACCGTTTCTGTTTTCTTTATTTTTGTTTTTATTTTGTTTTTTAGTGTTTGAGAGGAAAGCCAAAAAAAAAAAAAAGAATGAGGACGGTGATTATTTATTTGGTAAGTGTTGTTATTTGTTTCAACGTATCCGTGTCTCATCATCATCATCATCATTATTATCATCTACTTACTTTTGGTCTTTGTTCTTCTTTTTCTTCTTCTTGGTCGACTTCTTCGTCCATGTTCTTGCTGTTCATGTTCTTCCTTTTCTTCTTGTTTTTTCTTGCTGTTGCTGTCGATGTTGTTGTTGTTGTTATGTTGTTGTTGCTTTTGTTTTCATCTTCCTACTACTACTACAATTATCATCATCATCATCATCACCATTGCACTTATTGGCACTGCTCTTATTGGTATCGGTGTCGTGATGGATGAGGACAGGTGTGACGAGCCATCAATCCCAGGTGCAGGTGAGTGGCCCCGTCTGATCACCTGTCTCCCTCCCGCCCTCGCCCCGCCTGATCACCTGCCCCCGCCCTGCCCCGCCCCATTAGTCTAGCAGGACTCGCGACGCCCCAAGAAGGCATGATGGGGCGTCCAGGTGGGGACGTGGTAGTGGGGTGGGGGGGTTGGGGGAAGTGGTGGTGGTTGTGGGAGGGGAGAGGGTGGTGGTGGTGGTGGTGGTGATGGTGATGGTGGTGCTTTTAAATGTCTTAATTGGTTCAGAGTCTCCTTTTTCTTGTTCTGTTTACTTTTTTTTTCTATGCCAAGTTTTCTTTACACCTGACATTTCTCCTGCGTGTGAATCTTCCTCCTCCTCCTCCTCCTCCTCGCTCGTCTTCATCCTCTCTTCTCCGGTTCATTTTCCTCCTCCTCCCCCTCCTCCCCTTCCGCTTCCCTGCTCTTTCTTTTCCTCCATTCTGTTCATTCTCCTCTTCCTCCATCTCTCCCTTTCTTCTGTTTCTCCTCATTCTTAACAGTCCAACCAACTAAATTTTTATTCATTATGTAGATCAATGCGTCGAGTAGGAACGAATCGGGTTTTGAGTTAAGTTAGGTTAGGTTAGGTTAGGGTTAGGTTAGGTTAGGTTAAGGTTGGGTTAGGTTAGGTTAAGGTTAGGTTAGACTGCCACATTTCCATAACATTATTCCGGTTCAGGTTTTAGTTTGAATATTTAGCATAGCACCAAAAATGATCAAGTATAACCCACCAAACTGGGTAACCCTTATTTATTCATTTATTTATTTACTTATTTACTTTTGCGGGCTGAATCAATGTTGAGGGCACCCATAGCAGCAACCTGGCGGCGATTTGGGGAACTACATAACACTGAACTGTATATTAACTTGGCATGTGCGGTCTAGTTGGGTTAGCTTCATATGTAAGAGCCTCAGTATATATATATTATGTATGTGTCAGGGGTAGCAACACGCAATTGTTCAAACACTTGCCGGAGATTTGATTTTACCTGCATACTCTGTCTACTTGTTCGTGTATTTGCATGCCCAGTGGTGAATCTTTCTATATGTCTTTGCTTCAATGTGTATGTCAATGGGTAGCAAGACTCGATTATGCATACATTTGCCGGAGACTTAAAATGCATATTCTCTCTCTTGCCAGTATGTATGTCTGTCCGTTTGTCTAGGTGCATCTCTTTCTATTTCTGTCTTTCTGTATCTGTCTACCTGTTTGTCTGTATGTCTGTAGAAACATCTCTCTCTGTCCGTCTTTCTGTGTAACTCTCTCGCTCTGTCCCTCTATGTGTGAAAGCATCTTTCTGTCTGTCTCTCACTCTCTCACCAGACATTATACTTAACCTGCATATTCAATCTTTCTTACTTGTTTGCCTGTTTGTTCGAGTATGTATGTATCGTATGTGTCTCTGCCTTTCTTTCTTTATGTCTGTCTACCTCTTTGCTTTGATGTCTGTAGGTGTATCTCTGCTTCTGTCTTTCTGTCGCTTTCACTCTCTCCCTTTCGTGTCTCGCCCAGCCTCACGCACGGTCGGGACGCCGCTCAAGTCCCCCCCGCCAACACGGCCACGCAGGGGAGGACACGAGGCACAGCGTACAATTATAACCCGAAACACACGCAGGAGGAAGGAACGGCGAGAAGGGAAAATGGGAAGAAAATAAAGAAATGCGGGGGAGGGGAAACTAAGAGGGAGAGGAGGAATGAGAGAGAGGGAGAAGGACGGGGGTGACAGGGCGATGGAAGGAAAGGGAAGAGAAAAGAGGGAGGACGAAAGGGAAAAAAGAAGGAAGTAACGAACGAAAAAGAGTAGGAAGGGAAGGCAAAGGAAGGAAAGGGAAGAGGAGAGAAACGTTTAAAAAAAAGTAAAATAAAATGCACAAGATATTTAGATTGAAAAGGAAAGCCCAAACAGAGTGGCACACGAGTCAAGTATTTCAACCTCATGCGGTGTGACGGGGCAAGCCAGGCGGACAGGCAGAGGAAAAAGAAAATGGGAAAAATAAATAAGAGAGAGAGAGAGAGGAGGAGGAAGGCGGGAAATGAAGAAGGTAGAATAAGAAAAGAGGACGAGGAGGAATAGGAAAGCATGAAGATGAGAGAAAAGAATAGACGCCAGGGAAAAGATGAACAATACAGAAGGAGAGGAACGGAAAATAATAATGAAGATAAAGGAGAAGAAAGAATGACGTGTAGACGGAGGAAAAAAGAAAAAGGAGAAAATATATAAAAAATAGAGAAGAGGAGGAAAGTAGAAATGAAGAAGATAAAACAGAAAAAAAGAGGACGAAGACGAAAGGGAAAGTAAGAAAATGAGAGAAGAAACGCCAGAGAAAAAATAATTAAGCATATACGATACAAAAAGGAAGATGAATACTTGATCATGACAAAGGTGAAGAGGAAGAAAATTATGAGATGAAGATAAGAAGAAAATAATGGACAGAAGACAACACTAAGAGCCAGAATGAAGTGTTAAAGGAGAAAGACGAAAAGAACGAGAGGAGGAGAAGGAGTTCGAAAAAGAAAAAGAAAAAAGGAAGGGAAGGAAAAACAGAAAACGGATAAATAAGAAACATCACAGTAAGATAGAAAGTGTTTAAGAAAGAGGACACAAACAAAATAACCCAAGAATAAAAGGACAGAGACAAAGAAAAAAAGGATGGGAAAGGAAAGGAAAAGAAAGAAAAGGAAATGGGAAGAAAATACAAGGCACAGCAAAGGAAGGGAAGCCAAGCGGGTGAAAAAAAAAGAGAAAATAAAATGCTGAAGAAAATGAAGAGGAAAAGAGAGTGAGAAGAGACTGATGACAAAAGAAAACAAGAGAGAATCGTTCATATAGGAAAACGAAAGAAGAGAAGAACTAATACGAAAAAAAAGGAAAGGAGGAGAACGAAAAAGAATCTACATGAAAGATGACTAAGAGAAAACCCAATCACCGAGAAAGACGAAAAGGAAAAGAGAAAAAAGGACAAGGGCACGGAAGGAAAAGGAGAGAGCGGGGAAGAGCAGGAAAAGAGGGAGATGAGAAAGATGACATGAAGAAAATAAAGGAAAAATTAAATGAAAGCACTCAGTAAGGAAAAAAACGACACAAAAGTAAAGAGCGATGATGAAAGAGAAAACAAGAGGAAGAGGAACAGGACGTGAGGGAGAAAATGAAGACAAGAAAGGTGTTGCCAGGAAACGAAGAAAAGTAAAAGTGTTCATTGCGCAAAACGAAAAGAAGAAAAAAGAAAAGCGCAAAGACAAAAAAGGAAAAGAAGATTGCTAAGAAGAGTAGAAGAAAATGTAGATAAAAGAGGAAGGAATAGTAAGGAAAAAATAGACGAAAGAGGGAAAATGATGAAAAACAAGAAGAAAATTAAGACGAAAGAGAAGAACAAAAAGAGGAGGAGGAATGAAGGAGAGAGAAGAGCCAAAATAAAAAAAAGGGGAGGAAAGAAGAGCGTTCAGAGAGAAGACGAAAAGAAAAAAAGAAAAATAATACGAAAAAGAGAAGAAGGATGAAGAAGATAACTGAGAAAAAGGAAAATAAGGACGAAGAAGAGGACAATGGAAGAACATATGATAGGAGACAGAGACGACACCAGGAAGAAGAAAAAAAGAAAGAAAAGAAAAAAAGCATACAGAAGAAGGAGGAGTAGGAAGAAGAAGGAGAAGAAGAAGACGCAGAAGAAGAAGAATCACTCGGCCGCAGCTTCCTTCACCGCCACGCTCATGATCACTGACTCCGAAACCCGAAAGAAAACTCACTGAAATTTCTCTCTTACTTACTGAACCCAACTCTGAACGTGCGTGTCGACAGGGGGGGGAAGGGCGGAAAGGAGAGAAGGGAGGGAGTGGAGAGAAGGAAGGAGGGAAGGGAGGAGAAAGAGAAGGACAAAAGGAGACACAACACCGACTCTATTGTTGATGTTTAATGTTTCCCTTCTAGACGTGTGAGTGGATAGAGGAGGAGGAGGAGGAGGAGGAGGGAGAGGTGGAGGAATAGGAGGTAAAAGAGAAAAATAGGGAGGTTGTGGCTGCTGTGTATGTGTGTGTGTGTGTGTGTGTGTGTGTGTGTGTGTGTGTGTGTGTGTGTGTGTGTGTGTGTGTGTGGCCTAATTTTGATGACACGTAAGGAGCGCTGAGGGTCGTGTGTGTGTGGTGAAAGAAAAAAAAAGAATTATTATGTGCACGAGCGAAGAGAAAAGCACACACACACACACACACACACACACACAAAGCATCCATCCTCCTCCTCCATCCTCCTCCTCCTCCTCCTCATCCTCCTCCTCCTCCTCCTAACTCCATTCGTTCAAAAAATAACAATCACCGTCTTCGTCTACGCTGTTGATTGTCTCTTCTCCTTTCTGCATTGCAAGTACCACCACACCCAACAATCTCTCTCTCTCTCTCTCTCTCTCTCTCTCTCTCTCGCTCTCGCTTCCTTTCTTCCTTTCCATACATTTTTATACCTCATCTTTTTCTTGTTTTATTTTTTTATCGTAGTTTCATAAGGTAAAAAAACTCTCTCTTTCTCTCTCTCTCCCTCTTTCCCTCGCTTCCTTTCTCTCTCCTCCTTCCCTTCTTCCCTCTCTCCCTCGCTGTCTCCTCCTTCCCTCCATGCATAACCACCTTTCCCCTTGCCTCACCTCGCCTCCTTTCCCTCACTTATCATCCCTTTCCCTCTTTTTTTTCATTCCCAGCCACATCGCCTCACCACCTCCCTTACCCCCTCCCCCCTTTGTTTCTCCCACCGTGTCATAGCTCCCCCGTCAACCCCTTCACCCCGCCCCGTCTCCCCTGGTCGTTGTGATGCAGGGCAGTTGTGGAAAGCGCCCCTGCCTCGCCCTCGTAACTCGGCTCCTCGTCACCCCCTCCACCACCAGGCATGGGAAGCGAGTCTATTTGATGGTGGTTGGTAGTGTCACCTCCTTTTGTTCTTCTTCCTCCCTCTCCCTCTCTCTTCTATCTCTGTGCCTTGTATATTGTGGTAGGTAGTGACGCCTTCTTTTGTTCTTCATTCTCTATGTTTTCCTTCTATCTGTAGCAAAGTAGGCATCCGCTGACATAACAAGCCCCCTCCCTCCCCGTAAAAAAAAATAATTACCTCATATTTTCCGCTTCCAAAACATATATCCAAAAAGCGTACTCAAATTAGTCTTTTAGAAACGTCTTGGAACTCCCCTTTCGAAAGCGTCCAAGTCGTAAAGAAAAGGAAATAGACGAAAAAAAAGTATGTTCCAGAGTATATATATTGTTTCCTTTTGTTTTATGCCCTTGAACTGTTTCCTTTGCTGTAAAAAAAAAAAATCAGTGAAAGATATGAAAGAATGAAGACTGTGGTTGACTCTTGCATGAAAAAGTGGGACGGGATGTGAATGAGTAGAGTTGAAAGCCGTGTTCACTGAGGCTGCGGGAGGGGTGGAGACATGCAGTTAGAAAGTCCAAAAGAGCATTTAGCATGAACATAATAAAAGAGAAAGGAGTTTAATCAATACTGAAACGTAATCTATGGGGTTAGAAGACAGCGAGTGAGAGAAGTGGAGTTGACTGTGTAATTTTGTGTGTGTATGTGTCTCTGTGTCTGTCTGTGTCAATACTTCAATCTGTCTCTCTGGTAAACTTTCTAATTGTCCATATGTCTGTCTGTCCTTCTTTATTACCAAAAAAGGAAGATTGAAAGAAGATTGAAGAAAGAAAGGAAGAAAGAAAGAAAAAGAAACACTAAAAAAGAATGAAAATGAAACAAAAAGAGTAATGAAAGAAATGAAAAGAAAGAGAGAACGGTTATTATTAGTCATTCTCTGTATATAGACATAAGCAGGTCTGTCTATTCTTTTGTTTCTGTATGTGTCTATCACTCTGTCTGTCTAACTGTCATGTCGTCGCTGCAAGGGTCGTGGCATCAAAGCATTTCGTAACCAGGTTTTTTCCGACCAATTAATTTATGGGAGAGGTGACCTGGTTACGTAATGGTCCTAAGCGACAAATCCGTCACCACCTACTGTTGCCCTCCTGCTGTCTGCCTTCCTACCTGCTTACCTGTCTCTCCTTACCTGCTTGTCCTCGCGGCAAAAGTATGCAGCAGTTTCTTGTGAGGTTTGTCCATTTTGTAAGTGAAGGGAGGCGTAAGCTATGGTAAGGAAGCGAAATGTTTGAGAAGGAAGTATAAGGAAGCGAAGTGTCAGGAAGCGAAGTATAAGGAAGTGAAGTATAAGGAAGCAAAGTGTAAGGAAGCGGAGTGTAAGGAAGCGAACTGTAAAAAAAAGCAGTGTAAGAAAGCGGGGTGTTAGGGTAAAGCAGGGAGAGTGAAAAAGAAAGAAAGAAAATAGGGAGGCAAGAAAGAAGAGAAGAAAGATTGAAAGACGAAAGAAAGAAAGCAAAAGAAAGAAATACTGTTCACTTGGAGCACTGAGCGATGTTGCATTAGTAAAAAGGAAGATTGAAAGAAGATTGAAGAAGGAAAGAAGGAAAAAGAAAGAAAGATTCATAGGAATTCTATATTTCTTCCTGTATAATTTCATGCAAGTAAAATAACAAAAAAACTGGCCTTCTGTGGATATTGGGGAGGGTGGGGGGCAGGGGAACGGAGTAGTAAGGAAGGAGTGTTACATAAGAATGACGTTGATAACTGCCTTACTTTTTCTTCCTTGGTATTTTCATGTAAAAAAAAAAATAATAAACTGGTCTTCTGCAGACTCCTTATGTTCTTCCTTTTAAAAATAACCCTAAAAATATGGAATAGCAAATATACTCCCATACAAAACTTGCCAACTCATCGTATATTCAAAACAATTTCCTCTGGATGATGGTAATTTGTCCTCATTTATACAGAACAGGCTGTCAGTTACCCCTTTTTTTGTTGTGGTCTCAAGTCCGTCTCCTTAACATTAAAACAACAAAGAAAAAAAGAACAAAAGGCGTATACATAACAGAAGTCAAGAGAGAGAGAGAGAGAGATCAACGTCCGTGTCTGTCCGTCCGTCCGTCCGTTCGTCTGTCCCTCGTTTATTACCATGAGTCTGATGGTGTCCTGCTAATGATGACTCTCTCTCTCTCTCTCTCTCTCTCTCTCTCTCTCTCTCTCTCTCTCTCTCTCGTGGTCTTTGGGGTGGAAATGTGATGCTGATGATGGTGATGATTAGGTGTGGTTGTTGTGGTTGTTTCGGTAACGGTGGGATGCGTCTGGTATGCGGTGGTGGTGGTGGTGGTGGTAGTGGTGGTGGCGGTGGTAGTGATGGTGGTCGTGGTGGTGGTGGTGGTGGTGGGTACTCTTTTTTTTTTTTTTCTTATTCCTTAATATTTTCTTTCTTTAAGTGTTACATGTTTTTTTTTAATATACATAGTTTTCTTTTTTTTTCTTTAGTGTTTACCTGTGCGTGTCTACCTGTCTGTCTGTCTGTCTGTTTCTCTCGGTTTTTCCCTCTTACTGTTTGTTTTTGTGTGTTTGATTTATATTTTTCTTTATATACATTCTTAGTTCTTTTTATTTTGTATGTCTGCTTTTGTATACATTTCGTTCATCTTCAAGTGTGTATATGTGTTGGTCTGTCTTTTTCTTTGTCTGTTTCTCAGTTTTAGTCTGTTAGTATTAGCTGTTTTTTTCTTTAGTTTTACATTTTTTTTTTTTTACATGTACTGGTTCTTGTTTTTGAGTGTACGTGTATCTGTATGTTTTTCTCCCAGTCTTTTTCTTAATATGTCTGTCTATCTCAGTTTTAGCCTTTTATTAATTGTTATTCTTTCTGTTGTGCTACGTTATTGTATGTGCATTTGTAATTTTTTAGTGTATACCTTTCCCTGTCTGCTTGTATGTCTCTGTCTGCCTGTATGTCTGTCTCAATTTTTGCTGTAGTCTCCTCTCTTCACTAACTCTTCAAAGGAATCAAACTCTGAACCACTTGATCCAATGACCCCCTTAAGGCAAGACGAACCCATTCTTTATTCACGATCACTCTTTCATCCAACACGACATTGCATACCAGTTCGTCTTCTCTTTATTGAACAGCGAATTCAATCCACGTAGTAACGCCTTACCTGCCTTCACATGTTACTTGTTACCTGTCCCGCCCACCTGTGTGTGTTACCTGGAGGATGGAGAGATGTATTAGTGAGAAAGGAAGAAAGAAAGAAGGAAAGAAAAGAAGGGAGAAAGAAGGAAGGAAAGAACGAAAGTAAGAAAGAAAGAGAGAGAGAGAGAAGAAGGAAGGAAGGAAATTAAGAAAGAAAGAAAAATAAAATAAAAAAAGACTTATTTGTCATTCTGTGTGTATCAGGACGGTAGTAGTGTGTGTGTGTGTCTGTGTGTGTGTGTGCGCGCGCGTGTGTATATGTATGTGCGTGTGTGTGTTGATATGTGTTGTTAGTGTGTGCATAATGCGGTGATGAACGGAGTGTGTGTGCACGTAATGATATGGTGTGTGTGTGTGTGTGTGTGTGTGTGTGTGAGTGAACCTAATGATGGAGTGAACATGTATATTGACAAAAAAAAAGTAAAGTAAACGTGTATAAACATGTTCTAACAATATGTATGTATGTGTGTATGTGTGTATGTATGTTTTATGTGTGTGTGTACGTGGTGTTGAGAGCCGTAAGGTAGGCGGCGGCATCTCTCCAGCCTCTCCATCTCTCCCTCCCTCCGTCCCTCTCTCCCTCCCTCCCTCTCCTCCTCCTTCTCCCTCCATCTTTCACCTGCTCTGCCCTGCCTCCTCCAGCCTTTAATAACCCCTTGTGCGCCTACATCCGGGTTCACCTCCCTCTCTCTATCCCTTCCCTTCCTTCCCTTTCTTCCTCTTCTTTCTTCCCTTCCTTTTGTCCTTTCTTTATCGCCCTTTGCTCTTCTTCTCGTCTGTCATCTCCTATTCTTTCCTTTTTTTTCTTTTGTTGTCTTTTTTTCATCTCCATCTCATTCTCGTTTTTTTTTATCTGCCTCTCTATCCCTTTCCTTCCCTTTTCTTCCTTTTCCCTCTTTCTTTTATTTTTCATATTTCTCATCGCCCTTATTAACTCATTTTCTTCTCTATTTTGTTGTCTACTTTCATCTCCATTTCATTCTCGTTCTTTTTACCTTCTTCCCTATCCCTTCCTTTCCTCTTTTTCTTTTCTTCCTCTTCTTCTTTGTCATTCTTTATCGTTTTTATTTTTCTTGTCTTCCATTCTCCTATTCTTTCACCTTCTTTTCCTCCTCATTCTATTGTGTATCTTCATCTCATACGTTTCTTTCTCCTCCCCTCTCTCTCTCTCTTTATCCCTTCCCTTCCCTTCCTTTTCCTTCTCTTCCTTTGGTTCTTCATCTTTTTCATAGCCTTTATTCTTCTTTCCCTTCATCTGCTTCTTCTTCCTTATTGTGTTGTGTTTCTTCATTTCCTTTTCTTAGTTGTTATTTTCATCTCCCTGTCTATCCCTTCCCTTCCATTTTTCTTCACTTTTCTTCTCTCCTTCTTTTGTTCTTCATCTTTCATCCATCTCCTATTCCTCCATTTCATTATCCGTCTGTTGTTGTGTAATTATCTTCACCTCCATCTCTCACTTCTCGTTGTTCTTCTCCTCCTTCCTCTCTCTTTTCCTCCGCCTTCGTTATCCATTTCTCCGTATCTTGCCTTTCCTCCTCCCTCTTAATCATTCTTCTCCCTTTTATACCACTGCAGTCCTCCTCTTCCTCCTCCTCCTCTTCCTCCACCCCCTCCTTCTTCATCTCTTTCACATCTAGCTCCTCCCCCTCCTCCTCCTCCTTCCCCCTCCCATATATCGTGCTGCCCTAATCTCAAGCAGGTAGCCTCGTTAAAAGCCAACAGGTGTTCTCTTATATGATTGTTCAATGCTTCTGTGTATCTCATTCACATTTTTTCATGCCTCTGCTTTTCCTCCTCCTCGTCCTCTTCCTCTTCTTCTTCTTCTTCCTGCTCTTCTTGCCCTTCTTTCTTTTCTAAGCAGGTGCAGTACAAAGACTCCTCAGGTACCCATTTTTTGTCTTCCCTGTAGTTCTTTCTTTGTGTTGTTAGTAAGTGTAAGTCAATGTTTACTATGTAAGTATTATCATCGTATTGTTATTGTGGTTGATTTTTGGGGAGTAGTTTTTTTTAATTTGACTTTCATTGGGTGGAGTGTTTTCTTTATTTTTTTCGGTTTTGCTTTGTTGGCTACGGCGATTTTTTTCTTCCTCTGTGTCCTAGTCTAATCTTCTCTCGTCTAGTCTCCTTCTTGTTTTCGTTTGATTAAAATATGAATGCATTGCAGAGAGTTATTTTTTCTCACATTTTTTGTTATTACAGGTGAAGGGCTTTTTTTCTTTCTTTCCCTCGTGTCCATGTCTAGTGATCCTCTCGTCTCGCCCTCTCCCTCTCGCGGCCAAGTCTAGCACCAGCAGCGAGGTAGCGAAGAAGCGTCTCCAGCATATCTTTTTTGTCCGCCCACAGAAGAATGCAGACCCGTTATGATGCAGTGGTAGGCCTTTTGTTTCTTGCTTCTGTTATGCTCCCGTGTTCCTCAAGCCCCTCCTCCTACTCCTCCTCCTTTTTCTTATCTTCTTCTTCTTCTTCTTCTTTTTCATTTTCTTCTTCTTTTTCTTCTTCTTCTTCTTTTTCATTTTCTTCTTCTTTTTCTTTTTCTTCTTCTTCTTCTTCTTCTTCTTCTTCTTCCTCATTTTTTTGCTGCCGTCCCCCCTCCTCCTTTTCTTGCTCCTGTTCCTCCTCCTCCTCCTCTTCCACCACTATTTCACCTTCAAAGTCGCTTCTTTATGCACTTTTTCATGCTCCACCTAACCCCACATCATCTCCCTCCTCTTCTTCCTCTTCCTCTTCTTCCTCCTTCGTCTCGAGCTTAATATTTCGGCATCTACAGCACCTCCTCATCCACCTTTTTATTGTTCCAGCTCCACCTCAATCCTCCTCCTCCTCCTCCTCCTCCTCCTGGTCAGCGAGGTGAGCGTCCTCCGCCACCAGGACCTTCGCTTGTTACCTTCTCTGCATGCTAAGACGCAACAGCCCCGCCCTCCTTCCTCCTTCACCTCGTCTTCCTCCTCCTCCTCCGCCTCCTCCTCCTCCTCCTCGTCTTCATTGCCTGCCTCTCATGCACCAAATTGGCCTCTCCAGTCATGAGGAGCTTGAGGCTGGACGAGACGGGTTTACTTGAGGTCACTGAGGGGGGAGGGGCTGTGTGGGTGCGTCGTGGGGAGGGGGAAGGCTGGGGGTGAACGGGGGGTTACCTAGTACGAAATGGCCTCTTCCTCAGTAGCCCCAGTAGCCCCAGCGTTGGTCTAGTGTTCTTACAGGAGGCGGGGTGCTGGGAAGGGGCTGGGCTGAACGGGGGCTACCTGGTACGAAATAATCCCCTCCCCAGTAACCCCCAAGTAGCCCCAGCGTTGGTCTAGTCTTCTCGTAGGCAGTAAAGGCCGTGGGAGGTAGTCTTGAGGTCGTTAAAGGCACGGAATTACCCTTTTAACCGGTCCGGGGCGCTGTAGAATACCTTTATTAGTTCCTCCTGGGGCTCTGTTTTTACCCTTTTAACCGGTCCGGGGGGCGCAGTAGAATACGTTTAATTGGTTCTACTTGGTATGTGTGACTGTGGGATGTCTTGGTCGTCGTTGTGGTTGGGTTTGTGCAGGTAGGGAAAGGTATGTTTGGTATTGTTTCAGGTGGTCAAATGAAGATGACTTACCTGTATGTATCTGGTTGTAAGTCCATTTTTTAGTATGTTCGTGGGGCTGTGTGGAATCGTGGGATGTCGTTGTGTCGTTGTGGTTGGGTTGGTATAGGTAGAGAAAGGTATGTTTGGTATTGTTTCAGGTGGTCAAATGAAGATGACTTACCTGTATGTATCTGGTTGCAAGTCCATTTTTTAGTATGTTCGTGGGGGCCGTGTGGAATTGTGGGATGTCGTTGTGTCGTTGTGGTTGGGTTGGCATAGGTAGAGAAAGGTATGTTTGGTATTGTCTCAGGTAGTCAATTGAAGATTGCTTACCTGTATATACCTGGTTGCAAGTCCATTTTTTTAGTATGTTCGTGGGGGCCGTGAGGGATTGTGGGATGTCGCTGTGTCGTTGTGGTTGGGTTGGTATAGGTAGAGAAAGGTATGTTTGGTATTGTCTCAGGTAGTCAATTCAAGATGGCTTACCTGTATATATCTGGTTGCAAGTCCATTTCTTTTAGTATGTTCATGGGTGCCGTGAGGGATTGTGGGATGCCTTTGTGTCGTTGTGGGAGGGTATGTATAGGTAGGTAAAGGTATGTTTGGTATTCTCAGGTGGTCATTTGAAGATGACTTACCTGTATATACCTGGTTGCAAGTCCATTTTTTTTAGTATGTTCATGGGGGCCGTGAGGGATTGTGGGATGTCTTTGTGTCGTTGTGGGTGGATTTGTATACGTAGGGAAAGGTATGTTTGGTATTTTTTCAGGTGGTTAATTGAAGATGATGAAGAAGCCTGGGAGCAAGTCGATTTTTTTTCTTCTTTTTTTTTTTCTTTTACTTTTTTTTTTTTTGTAATGTGTTCTTATAATGGCGCATGGTTCCCTTTCGGACACTCAAACTATCTCATTTTTACAGGGGCAGCGCTGAGTGGATTTTTTGTCTTTTGTTTTGTTTTGTTTTTTGCCATCAAGCTACTTCCGTTACCGTAAAGAAAATGGTGTTACATTTTTGGTCCACGAAGGTTTTTATATTATTATTTGTCCACGTAAAAAGTGTAAAGGTAACAACAGGTTTAGAAAATACTTTACGCGCTCTGAAGAACACTTTTTTAGGGGGAGGGGTTCTTGAAAGTTTTTATTATGATTATTTTTCCTGCTTTTAAGAGGGGGCTTCGTGGTGCAGTGGTTTGCACACTCGGCTCACAACCGAGAGAGCCCGGGTTCGATCCCCAGGCGGAGTGGAAAAATTTGGGCGGCTTTTCCGATACCCTACGCCCCTGGCCACCCAGCAGTGAATGGGTACCAGGTATTAATCGGGGGTTGTGTCCCGTCTCCAGGGATCTGTTCCCTTCTCATATAATTCCTTCCCCTTCTGTCTCTCTCCGGCATATGACCACAGATGTTGCGCCGACTAAACGAAACTTTCCAACTTTCCTGCTTTTAAAAATAGTAAGGGGAACAACAGGCCTTAAAATGCGCTCACTCATTCCCAAAACCTGATTGTTTGCTCTGGTCCCTCAAGGTGTTTAGGATAACAATTTCCCCGTCCTAAAATGTGCATGGCAAGCAACTTAAACTGCACAGGATTGACCAGCCTCTCCATCTCTCTGTTTGGGTAGAGGCTTAGCAGGAACTTGTGATCAGGTGCTCTCTGTTCATGGTCTGGGTGATGGTTTAGTCTTCAAGCACGTTACCTTAAGCCTTATTTAGCGGGTGTTATATATACCTGTCATAGTGTTTTGCCAGGTGAGTGTGAAGGTGGCTATTTCTCGAAAGGTTGAGGAGTATTTTTATCTTTTTGCAGCAGTGGAAGCGGCTCGAGGGCGGCAAAAAGGGAACGCAAAAAAACCCGCAAGGAAAACTATAAAAAAATTACGTTCTTGTTCTTGGAGTTGTTTAAGGTGTGGATAAAGTCTTGAATATACAGAAACATAGTAAATAGTGATTAGAAGTGATTTTACAGTAAACTAAAGCCTCAAACGGAATTCAGAAAACAAAATACAAAAAAATGGCCTCTAAGAAAATTAAATAAAAGAGTTCTCGTTCTTGGGCTTTGGTTTAGGGTATGAATAAACTTATAAATATACGAAAATAAAGTAATTGGTGATTGGAAACGGGTATACAGAAAACTAAAGCCCTTAAAAAGAATTCAGATTAAACATGGACAAATTCTTGGTGTGGATAAATTCTTAAATACACGAAAAAAAATAATTGGAGATTGGAAACGATTAAACAGCAAATTAAAACCCTCAAAAGGAATTCAGAATCAAACATGGATAAATTTTTGGTGTGGAAAAATTCTTAAATACACGATAATAAAGTAAACGAAAAATGGAAATGATTATACAGTAAAATAAAACCTCGAAAGAAATTCAGAATCAAACACAACCTTCTTTCTAATCCTTGGCTTCGTTATCTTCGTCAGTTTTCGTACCTCTTCTTCAGTTTCTTATATGTGTGTGTGTGTGTGTGTGTGTGTGTGTGTGTGTGTGTGTGTGTGTGTGTGTAGCTCTAAGGACTTAACAACTCTTCACTAAACTAAAACCTCAAAAGTAATGCAGAATCAAACATGACCTTCTTTCTAATCCCCGGCTTCGTTATCTTTGCCATTTTTCTACCTGTGTGTAGCTTTTAAGACTTAACGTGCTACAATCAAAGGTTTAGTGAAGTCTAGCCAAAGGTAGTCTTCAAGGGCTGGCCGCTAATCTAGAAAGGCCATCAGGGAGGTGCTTAGAATGCTGGAGTGGGTGCAAGAGGTGGTGTTTGACGCGAAGGGACTGTCCGGCCTCTCCGCAGTGTTTCATGGGGTAACTAGAGTATTGCCAGGTGTTGTAGAGCTAGCTGAAGGGTCTGAGGAAGGCTTTATGATTGCATGGGATTCTGGCGGATGTTCAATAATTTCCTTTCCGCCTCCCTTAACGTTGGCACGAAGGGACCGTCTGGCTTCTCCGCAGTGTTTCATGGGGTAACCAGAGTATTGCCAGGTGTTGCATTGCTGGCTGAGGACTCTAAGGAGGGCTCTGAGATTGCATATGGTTCTAGCAAATGTCCATTGACTTAACCTCCACTAAATGATTGACGCGATGGGACCGTCTGGCCTCTCCACAGTGTTTCATGGGGTAACGAGAGAAATGTCAAGTGTTGTATTGCTGGCTGTGGGCTCTGGGATCGCACGTGATTCTGGCAGATGTTCATGGAGTAATTACAATGCTGACAGGTGCTAAGTGACTACCTGGGGACTGGTTGGAGGACTTACTAGCATCATAATGAAGGTTGAGAGTTAAGAAAAGTCTCAGGATTCTGTAGCTGACCGTCATTTGAATGTTCTTGTAGCCAGTTATAGTTCAGCGTTTAGAAGCTAACTTTGGTCTAGGAGAGTTTTTTTAGGTAATTGTTGTTTAATAGATGTTAAAGCTAGTCATCTTCTAAGCTTTGGTGTATATGACTTACGAGATTTAATAGTTAACTTTAATCTAGCGTTTTTGTGGTTAGTTCTGGTCTAATAGATGTTAAAACTACCCATGATCGAAGTTTTAATGGCTATGACTAAAGAGTTTCAATAGCTAACTTTGGTCTAGGAGATTCTGCAGCTAGTTAGGGTTGTCATGGTAGTTGTTCTAGTTAGCCATGATCTTAGTTTCGGTGGCTGGCTATAATGTAAGAGATTTTTATTTAACAGTGATCTAAGAGTTGAAGAGCTTAGAAACGGATGACTCTCCCCGCAATAAGTATTACAAGAGAGACGCTACGATGACCGGGCCGACTGGAAGAGGCTGACGCAAACTGACAAATCGACAGGTGGATGGTGGTGGATGGTGGATGGTGTGAGGTGTGTGGATTGTTGTGGATGGTGGATGGTGTGAGGTGTGTGGATGGTTGTGGATGGTGGATGGTGTGAAGTGTGTGGATTGTTGTGGATGGTGGATGGTGTGAGGTGTGGTGTGGTGTGAGGTGTGAGTGGCTTAAGAGTGTTTTTTTCTGCTATTCTGGTATGGTGTAAATGTTTCGTATCTAACAATGATCTAAGGTTCTTCTCGGTTCCTATCGTGTAGTTATTGTAGCCACTTGTGATTTAACTTATAAGATTCTTACCTAACTGTGATCTAATATTTTTTTTCTGCTATTATGTATAATGTAACAGTTTCATATCTCACTGTGGTTCTTATAAGTCCTCGTCGTGCAGTTATTATTGGCGGCCATGATGTAAGGTACGGTAGTTAGCTATGACGTAAGAGATTTTAGCCAAGTGATCTAAGAGGGTTTTTTTCCAGCTACGTATGATCTTTAATGTTCTTAGCTCACCCTGACAGATGGTTCGTATTGGTTACAGTCGTGTAGTTGATATAGGTAGGCATTATATAAGTTTTGGTACCTATAGTAATGATTTTTTTTTTCATGGCTAACAGTGGTCGAAGGTGGTTGTTTTTTTCCTTCTTCTCTTCTGTATGATGTTAATTGTTCGTATTACTATGGTCGAGGATTCTTATAAGTCCTCGTCGTTTAGTTGTTATAGGAAGCCATGATTTAACTTACGAGACTTAGCTAACGGTGATCGAAGTTCTTTTTTCCGCCATTACGTATGATCTTAAACGTCCGTATCTCACTCTGATCTAAGGTTCCTGTAGGCCCCCGTCGTGTTTCTGTCGTGTATTTGTTATTGCTAGTCATGATCTAAGTGTTAGTGGCATGCTATAACTTTTTTTTAGCGAACTATGATCTTAGAGGGTTTTTTCTGCTACGTATAATCATTAATGTTCGAATCTCACTCTGATCTTGTGTTCTTATAAGTCCTCGTCGTGTAGTTGATATAGGCAGCCATAATATAAGTTTTGTTGGGTGAATATGACAAGAGTTTATCGGTAACTGATCGTAGGTTTTCTTTCTGCTATTCTGTGTGATGTAAAAGTTCCGTATCTCACTCTGATCTAAGGTTCCCGTAGGTCCCCGCCGTGTTCCCGTCGTGCCAGCAAAGGTTCAGCGTGTACCGTGCCGGCCGTCGCCCTGGCAGGGGTTCAGAGGCAGGGGCGCAGGTGTGTCTGGGGACCACCTGCAGTTAATTTCCTCCCGGCTAATGAAAGTAGTGTAACGAGCGCGCCAGAGACACTCGCCGAATGCTGAGCAGGGACGTTTTTCTTTTTAATACCCTCGACGCTTGTTCATTTCGAGGCGTCGGTTTGATTTTTTGTTTATTCTTGTGTCGTAGTGTTCCTATAGATGTGTTTTTTTGTGTGTTTTTCTTTTTGATTCCCCCGTCGCTTGTTCATTTCGATGCGTCTGTTTGATTTTTTGTTTATGTCATTTTTGTGTCGTAATGTTCCTTTAGATGTCTTTTTTTTTTGTGTGTGTGTGTGTGTGTGGTCTCCTTACGTTCTTATGTTCTTATGTTCTTAAGGTTCAGAAGTTTCTTTTTTTTTAAGTAGCTACGTTTTCAAAATGTCGAAAGAGTTTTTTAATTACTTTTTTGTCTGGTTTTGAATATGCTTTTTATTTTTAAATTTTTTTTATTCATGTCCCGCTCAAGTTGTGTTGCATCCACTTCCCTCATTTTTTTTTTTTTTTTTGCTTTTTTACACTTATTTGAAAGTTGTTTTCTGACCCTCCCTTTTACTTCACTCTCGGCCTAAAAAAAAAAAAAAATAAGAGGCGCATAAACTCACCGCAATTGGGCTTGTAAAAAAAGTAACGTGCCTGTATTTTGTCTCGTTTTACTTTCATGGCGGTTTTATTAATTTCCCCTCACGTTTTTTCCGCCTCTAAAACTTCGCTATTATTCATTTCATTCGTAAGATAACCGTTTCGTTATATGACAGTAGTATTCTGAACGATGTATGCATGTCTGTAGCGTTCGCCATAACTCAGCGGATAGGCTCCTCCCACCCCGCCTTGTATCAGCCAGTCAGAAGCCTTCACCAGCATACGATAGCCAATCACAGGAATGGAGAGGGTGGGAGGCTGCGAGAGAGAAGGAGAGAAAGGACAGGACAGAACAGAATCGTCGTATGTTCCTCCTCCTCGTCATCTTCATCCTTGCCTTCATCTTCCTTCTCCTCATTTTCCTCCTCCATCTCTTCCGTCTTCCCCAAGCCTGAAAGAAAGGGAGAGAAGGAAAGAGAGGAGAGGAAGCAGAAAGCAAAACAGAATCGTCATAGCCTCCTCCTTTTCCTCCTCCTTTTCCTCCTCATCATCATCATCACTACCCTCATCTCCCATCATTTCATTTTCCTCCTTCATCTCTTCCGTCTTTCCCTCCCTCAAGGCCCCTCACGCACGTAAGTATAACCGCCACGACCGATGAATGACATTTTTAGTATCGTCCTCACATTTTTATTATCACTTACACACGCGGAAGCAAAGCGAGCACAAAGAAAGGAAAGGAAAACAAGGAAAAGACGTGTGCTGTACCGCCACGCCGAGCTAACAGAGAGTGATCATAAAAGAAGAATATCATTTTTAAAGTTTACAAGGCGTGGTGTTGGGTGGCAGAGGCGAGGCTGGTGGTCCTGTCACAAAGAAGGTAAAGGTTAAGTTAAGGGGTCATACAATATAGATACGCGTGGCCTCGGTGTTCATCTCCGTTACCAGACTGACATTCAGGTTACCACAGTTTGCATTCCCCCTATAGAAGGATGTGGAAAAACGCATGAATATACAAAGAAAAATAATAAATGAAGCTAGAAACGATTACTGCTCATTTAACTAGAAACTCAGAAGGAAGAAAAATTAATTAGATGGAAATGATTATGCACTTAACTTGAAGCAAAACAAAATAAAAAGAAATTCTGGAGTTTAACATCGAACTTTGTCTTTTTTTTTAATCCTTGGCGTAGTTTTCTTTACTAATATTATCTACGCTTATTTTTTTTCTTTTCTTTGTGTGTGTGGCGTTTAAGACTTGTGATTTATTTTTTGTTATCATCCTGAATCCTTTTGGGAAGCAGGCTGTGACCTTTCCTAACGGTGTCCTTCCTCCTCCTCCTCCTCCTCCTCCTCCTCCTCCTCCTCCTCCTCCTCCTCCTCCTCCTCCTCCTCCTCCTCCTCCTCCTCCTCCTCAGTCGCCTCCTCCTTCCACAAGTGCACTGTCTCCTCTTCTTCTTTTTTATCTTCATCCTCCTCCTCCTCTTCAGCCTCCTTCCACAACTTCCTCGCCTCCTCCTCCTCCTCCTCCTCATCTCCTCTTATTACTTTCCTGCACACTGTTCATCATGTAGCTGTTAACGTGCCTGTATTTCTTTCTTTCTCTCTCTCTGTCGGTAATTACGTACTTTTAACAGACTCTTTGTGTGTGTGTGTGTGTGTGTTTGTGCTTTGCTGTCCACTGCCTTGAAGCAAACTACCACCACCACCACCACCATCACCACCGCCACCACCACCACCACCACTACTACCACCACTCCCAGCATCACCTCCACCCTAGCATCACCATTAGATTACCACTCCCGTCATCACCTCCACCTCCACCACCACCACCACCAGCAGTAGCCGCCTCCGTACCACCTGGTGTAAATCCTCTCCCCTCCTCTTCAGAGCGCCGCGCCGTCCATTCTTGAGCAGTCTCCCCTGGTGGCGCCGCGTCAGGGGAAGGAAAACGTGTGAGGGAGACGCACTGGCATGGAAAGGTCGTACCGAATTTTATTTTCCAGATATTTTTTTCAGTTTATTTGTAGTGTGTGTTTACCGGTTTATTACGCACCTTTCCTATTAGTACGCACACCAGAGGAAAAGTTACTGTGGAAGATTGTTGAGGTGCTATATACGTGAACTTTTGTTAGTAGAATGATTCCCAGCACAGTTTGTATTTGTTGTGTTGGATAAGTGCAGTGACAGCTTAGTGAGGGCAAGAAGACGGCTGGTTATAGAGACTCATTAGCCTATTGTTATGAAGTAGCGAAGACTGCAACAAATAGAGAAAATATGGAAGCTGCGTAACACAGACTTCTATATTTTGGATAAGAGTGATTTTTGCTGACTACGTGGCAAATATGGGCAAATTAGACTTACTTTTATTCAAGACTGTATAGATATGTCATCCAAGAGGGGATAAAAAGAAAGAAGAGGCAGCAATCGTATAGATATCTCGTTGACGGGGTAGGAATAGCGGTGATGTCAGGCGCATGCGATGACAAAACAATGATACGTGGCAAGGTTCGTGGTTTTTGTTTTTGTTTTTTTGCGTGTTTTGTTTTGTTGTTATTGGATACGAAGAACGTCGCTGCCCCCACTCGGTCCAGCACGACGCGGGTCTCAGACTGTCTTTGTTTAGGGTGACGTCATTGGCAAGGAACTCGTGTAATGTTTATCAATCTTTACTTGATATTCGTTTTTTTTTATGTCTCTGCTGACGTTTATTTTTTTTCTTATCTAAGCTGACAATGTTGATTTTTTTTATATTTGAGCTTTTTTTATTTGCTGACGCTGTTAATTTTTATATCTAAGCTGTCAATGTTTATTTTCATATCTACGCTGTCAGTTTTTTTCCATCTGCTGACAATATTTTTTTTATATCTAAGCTGACAAGTTTATATATTTTTTTATATCTGCTGATAATATTTAATTTTAACATCTGACTGACTTTAATATCAATATCTTAAGTTGACAGTGTTTAGTTCTCATATCTAAGCTGACAACGTTTACAATTCTTTACTGACAAGGTGTATCTTTTTATATCTAAGCTGACAAGGTTTATTTTTACATCTCTCTGCTGACAAAGTTTAAATCTCTCTCCGCTGACAAGGTGCATTTTTATATATTAGTAAAATCATGCAGACTAGTCATTTTCCTGTCCAGAGCTTATTGGAGAGCGGCGTGCACTTTGTCGAGCACGCTTATTTGCCCATCTCTTAACGCTTGCTTATCTGCCTAATATTCAATCTCATTTTACTGGCCTCCTATTTTTTATACTTCTGTCTTCAATTGGCTTCTCAACTTGCCTATTTTTGTTTTACGTTACACTACTCTATTACTCTGATTAATTTTTTACCTCTAATCTTTTATTTTTTTTACTGCTGCATTTTCTTCGCTTCACATGATTTTTTCTGTGTGTGTTTTTATTCTACTTTCATCCTTTTATTCTCTCTTTGGTCTGATTTTAATATTCTCGTTTTTAGCAAATAACTTCAATGTCCATTTTTATTATTTTTTACCCACTTGTTTTTTGCGTCTTACTCTTTCTCTCTCTTACTCCTTTTAGCTTTTTTCTCTTTTAATCTTTTTTTACTTCTCGAATTTTTTTTTCACTTCTATGTTGAGACTATTTTACCCTCCTTTTTTATTTATTTTTTTTACTTTTCCTTTCCTACCCTTTTGCTCCTCTACTCTTCTTTTTTTAGCTTTTTACTCTTTTAGTCTTTTTTTACTTTTCTACTTTTTTTTACTTCTATGTTAAGTTGGTTATTTTACCCTCTTTTTTTAATTATTTTTTTTCACTTCTCCATTTTTCTCATTATTTTCCTTTTTTTACCCTTCAACTCCTCTAATCCTCTTTTTTAACTCTTCCACATATAATTTCACTCCTTTAACTCTCTACCTCCTCACCCGCATTTGTTTTTAATCTCTGTTCCACTTTTTTAATACTTTTTTTTTAAGTCGTGTCTCTCACCTACATACTTCTGCCCTCAAGATGATCCTTCACATGCTCGCCAACTACTCCTTTCTATTTATTTACTGCGAGCCCTCTCATCTTCCTCCTCCCCTTTGTTCCTCTCCCGGTTGCCTTCACCTTCTTTTCCTCGCCCGACTTTTACATCCCTCTTCGCCCACATACGTCCTTCCCTTACTGCTCTTCTTCCCTACTCCTCTCCGTCTTCTTCATCTCTCTCTCTCTCTCGTTTGCTCATTCCCTGTTTAACTTTTCTCTTATCTCCCTTCCTTTCTACCTACTTACTTCACTCTTCCTTATTTCCCTTCCTTTGCTTCCCATTCTTACCTAATTCTATATGTTTTCATCTCCCTCCCTATCTACCTACTTCACCATTTTCTACTTCTTTCTCTTACTTCTACCTTCTTCCCTTTCCTGCCTTCACTTTATTTTCTCTCTCCTCTATCCTCCTCTCTCTGTGTCCACTAGAAGTAACCTAATCTGCATGCTTTATTAATATTTCCTTTCCTTTTCTTACAGGTATTCACTTCTTAACTACCTCTTCTTATCTCCTGTTCGTCAATTTTCACCTGTATTTTTTCACCAAATTTCACCCCGTTACTACAAGCACACTCATCTACGCTTACCCAACTAACCAAAGCCAGTATCATCTGCTTTATTCATCCTTTACAAGCACTTTCACCTTTCTCCTCTTTTACAAGCACTGTCGCCTTCTCTTCCCTATATACTACAAGCACTATGTCCATCTTTACCCATTTAAATATACACGGTTGCCCATTCTTACCCATCTACAAGCACTCTATCCTTTTCCTTCCCATCTACTTCTCCCTCATCCACCTACTACAAGTAAATACACTTTCTCCATCCACCTCCTTCAAGCGCTCTCATCACCCCGCCCCGCCCCCTCAGATGCCCCCCTCGCCTTCTCCGGTTACCAGCTCCTCACCCCGAGCCTCCAGCGCACATACTAATAGGCGAGCCACAAAACATAATAATGGTTACGCTGTGATAGTATTATTCCACGGACGCTTCTGATCCCCTCCAGCCACGCATCTATTGGTTATTTTATTCCGTGATGGATGGGATGAGATTTTTATGCAGTGGACCAGATGGAGGAGGAGGAAGAGGAGGTGGAGGAGGAGGAAGATTAGGTGCACCGTGTCTTCCTCCTCCTCCTCCTCCTCCTCCAACGATGTCGATCTTTATGGTTTTATTCATGTCTTGTAACTGCGGACGTTCGTAAAGTAGTTTTTTATTCTCCCTCGTTTGAATAGTTTAATAAAGGGTTTCGCGATGCTTGCCCGGCTTTATAGAGAAGAGCTTGGGTTGCCTCTTTATTACCTCCTCTGCTGTTGTGTTAGAAGTAGTGCAGCGAGAGAGATAAAGAAAGACCAAGCTATTTTATGTCTCCCGAAGTAAATAGTTGTATGGGTCGGAGCAGATAAGCGCGTGTGATAGTGGGCCGATAAACCTAATTGTTATCTCGTTTTCTCTGTGTGTGTGTTTGAAGTGAAGGTAGTGCTCTAGGGGTGAGTGTTCGGCCATTGTTACGCATTCGGATATTACGTTTATATTCCCAGACGCTTTCGGCTCGCATAACAAATTTTTTCAGAGGCCACAAAGGAGCTTAGTCGGGTTCCCAGGAGTGTTTTTTTTTACATTCACGGTGTAGAAGCCCTCGTCAAACTAACGCTAGACTCATAAAACGATTTCGGGTCGCATAACAAATTTTTTCGGAGGTCACAAAGGAGCTTAGTCGGGTTCCCAGGAGTGTTTTTTTTACATGCACGGTGTAGAAGCCTTTTCAAACTAACACTAGACTCATAAAGCGATTTCGGCCCTCAGCAAATATATCCAATGGCCGCAAAGGGGATCAGCGGGCTTTTTTTTATTATTGTTTCCTTTTTGTGTGCCATTGAGCTGTCTCCTTTGTTGTAAAAAAAAAAAAGTCGAGTTCTCATGAGTTCATTTTCACATTCACGGTCCAAGCCTTGTCAAACTAACACTAGGCTCATAAAACTACCCATGGAAATACTTCTAACACAACCTCTACGAAAGCCTTGCCAGATGTGAGTGTGTTAGTTGCGAAATGTTTGAAAATGTTATAATATTAAAATGTTTGTAAATTCTCACCCTTAAATCCTCACCCTCTCACGTCTTCATCTTCACCCTTCTTCCTTCCTTCCTTCCTTCCTTCCTTTCCATCCTATCTCTTCACCCTCCCTTCCTTTGCCTTCCCTTCTCTCCCTCCTTCTCTCCCTCTCTCTACTTTTGCATACCTCAACCTCCTGCCCTTCTAATGCCTTCCTTTCCTCCTCCTCCTCCTCCTCGAGTTTCGTATTTGGTTTCCTTTTTACGGCACCAAAATTAATGCATCGGTCGGCGCTACGTGACTGGCTATCTCTTGTTTGTGTTTTATCTTTGTTTTTTTGTCTGTTCGTGTGTGTCTCCTCGGCCTCATCTTCGCTGCGTGGCCGTGCATGAAGGCGGTGACCAAGGCTGAGGGGGCGGGGCGTGTCGGGTCGTGCCAGGCCTGCCCTTCCGTAAGGCCACCCCGCGCAAGGCCTACTGGTGCCACCCCTGTTTGTGTCGCCGAGTGTCCTTGTCCGCCATACATTCAATGAGGAGTGTGCATTCCCTGCACGACACACCAAGGCCTGATAACTAGGTCTTCCGGGCAGCCTCGATCTTGGGCCCATTATGACAATCGTCCCAGAATAGTTAAAAAGGAGAAATTATATATAGCTCGTCTATTTGGGAGGTATTAATAAAATGTGTCTCGGCAGTATAAATTACCAGACATGGCATAAAGTGCATAATTATCATATTTGTCATTATTTCCATGCCAAGTGCTCGCCTCTACCCCTCCCGCGCTGTCGCTGACCACGTCTTTCTACTTTAGTTAATTCTTTTGCTCCCCAACTTCCTTTTCCAGTGATAAGTTTTGGGACAGGATTCCTTCGTCTGTATTTTCTTCATTCTACGACTTCAACGCTTTTAATTAAGAATGAGAGCGTTGAAAGACACCTGTGCAACCTAAATTGACCACCTGTCCTGAAATTGCATCTGTCCCTCTTGTATAGAAAAGTGTTTTGCGATGTATTTTTTTTTTAGTTTGCGAGTGAACTGACTCCCTTTACTGTACAAAACTATATTACTACTACTACTACTACTACTACAACTACTACTACTACTTTATTTTTTTACCGCAAAGGAAACTAAAAAAAAAGCCCACTACTCGCTGCTCCTGTAAAGAATCCGAAGAGATGGCCGAAAGAACAGTCAATTACGTCTACTTACTACTACTACTACTACTACTACTACTGCTACTTCAACACACTACACCGTTCGCACCACCCACCCTGCACTACACTTGGCATCATCACTACAACAATACACGACACAATACACGCCCGGCTCCATGACCAAGACACGCACGCCGCCAGCAAGCTAATATGTCCTGCGTCGTGTGTCTCTTTTAATTAGTTGTAGTTGACGTTATGCTGCGTGTGTGTGTGTGTGTGTGTGTGTGTGTGTGTGTGTGTGTGTGTGTGTGTGTGTGTGTGGCGCTCTCCCCCTCGAAGCCTCTGCGTTCACCGCGTACCGAGTCTGCATGTCGATGAGGTAAAAGGAAGCAAAGGAGTCAGATTTTGAATGCAATGAGAACCTCCCTTCCCTCCCTCTCCCTCTCCCTCTCTCCCTCTCCCTCTCTCTCTCTCTCTCTCTCTCTCTCTCTCTCTCTCTCTGGTTTCACATCCTTGCCCTCCGCTCCCTTATTTCCCCCTCTCCCTCCATTCTCTTCTCCCTTCCATCCTCTTTATCTACCCTTCTACCCTCCCTTCCATTATACTTCATCTGCTCTTCTTTCCTCTCCCTCCCTCTCTCTCCTTGCCCTCTGCTCTCTTGCTTCCCTCCCTCCATTCCCTTTTCCCTTCCCATGCTCTTTATCTACCCTTCTACCTTCTCTTCCATTCTACTTCATCTGCTCTTCTTTCCTCTCCCTCTCTCTCTCTTCTACTTTCTTTAATTTATCCTTTTTGCCTCACCTCTTTCCCTCCTCTCCCTCTACTCTCCATAAATTTTTCCTCCTTTCCCTCCTTCCACTATTTCACGACTCTCCTTAATCTACTCTGCCCTTTTTCTTCCCTTCATTCCTTTCCTTTTTCCTCCCTCCTTATGTCTCCCTTTTCTACCTCAATTTCCTCTCTTTTCCAACCTTTTCTCCTTAATCCCTCCCTTCCTTCACTTCATATCTCCTCTCCCTTAAATCCTCACCCTCTCACGTCCTCATCTTTACCCTTCTTCCTTAATTCCTTCCCATCCTATTTCTTCATCCTCCCTTCCTTTGCCTTCCCTTCTCTCCTTCATTCTCTCCCTCTCTCTACTTTTGCATACCTCAACCTCCTACCCTTCTAATGCCTTCCTCCTCCTCCTCCTCCTCCTTGACCGTCGCTTGGGAATGCATAGTGGGGGGTGCATGAGAGAGAGAGAGAGAGAGAGAGAGAGAGAGAGAGAGATGGTATGCCCGTCACGAGGGCTTTCCGGGGGCCAAGGGAGTGGCCGCCGTGTGTCGTGTGACTCCCAATGGCGGTGATTGCAGATTTACTCCTCCAGGTGACGTCTATATCATTGTGTGTCTTTGTTTTTTGTTTTTTTGTCTTGCGATTTATTCTGTTTTTGTCTTTTGTTTCTCTCTCGATCTCTCTGTGTGTCCAGTTTCTCTTTTTCAATCTTTATTTTCCTTGCTGTCTATTTTTCTTCCTATTTTTTATTTCTTTTTTTCTTCCTTTCCTATTTCTGTACTTCTTCCTTGCTTTCTTCTTCATTTAGTTTCCGGTTACCTATTTTCCTTCCATCCTTCCTTTCTTCTCTTCTTCCTTCCCTCTGTCCCAAATTCCTTCTCTACATTCTTCTCTCAACTCCTATTTTTTTTTCCTACGTACATATAACCATTTTTATTCATAAGTTCATCATAGTTTTATCAAAAAGTAACCTCCTATTTATTTATTTTTATTTATACTCTCTCTCTCTCTCTCTCTCTCTCTCTCTCTCTCTCTCTCTCTCTCTCTCTCTCTCTCTCTCTCTCTCTCTCTCTCTCTCTCTCTTCGTTTTACTAATTGAAAGGAACCAACCACCCGCCATACACGGCTCCTTATCGTTAAGCATAATGAACTGGGGACGTTGTACCTTGTTGCTCTTAATTACCTTCGTTGTTTGGAGCGTACCTGAAGAACCGATCGTAATGTTTGGGGGGTCCTTAAAAAGAGAATCCGTGAGAGCTATAAGAGGGGGTTCGATCACTCTCTCTCTCTTTCTCTTAGGTCGAAGTTCTTAGGTTGGTATTACATATTAACGCTTCCGACTCTCACGTCAATTATTTATAAAGGCAAAAAGGAGGCTAAATGCGTTCTCGTGAGTGTTTTTTTTCGGGCTCACAGTAAAGAACCCTTGCCAAACTACCATCTGGGTCAGCGAACTACACATGAAAAGGCCCACAAGCTCTACGAAAGCCTTGTCAAATGTGTGTGCTTGGCCGTTGGAATGTTTAGTAATTTGGGCGTTAGACTCCTCCGCCCCTCACATCACCTAATTCCAAAGGCCGAAAAGGAGAGTAATCGGGCTCTAATGAGGGTTCTTTGAGGTTCAGGGTACAGAAGAAAGGTCATACTGGAACCTTGGCTATAAAACAACCCGTGGAAGTGACCATAACGCCTACGAAAGCCTTGTGAAATATGTGTACTCGAGCACCGAAATGTTTATGAATATGACCCTCAGACTAGTTTAGTGTCTATTGCTTTGTTTTGCTCTCTGTCTATATCTATCTATGTATCTATTTATCAATCATCATTTACCAAACTAAGCTTCTATACAGTGATAAGGAAAGGAAGTGATAAATGGAATGACAAATGAGAGGAAAGAGGGAGGGAAACCATGGCGAATATTGGATAAAATTAGTAAAGAAAGAGGAAAAAGGAGGAGAGGAAAGAAGGTATTAGAATTAGAAGAAACATGATGGAAGGGTTTTTATAGTTAGGGTCTCTCTCTCTCTCTCTCTCTCTCTCTCTCTCTCTCTCTCTCTCTCTCTCTCTCATATGGAAAAAAGGAAAAAAGAAAAGGCGAAGACTAATGATGGATGTGAGTGGCGAAATTGCCCTTTTATAGACAGCCATCCACTCTCTCTCTCTCTCTCTCTCTCTCTCTCTCTCTCTCTCTCTCTCTCTCTCTCTCTCTCTCTCTCTCTCTCTCTCTCTCTCTCTCAAAAAAGGAAGGACCTGATCTATATAACAAGCGAAGCGTGCATGGAGGCAGATTCACTCCCTCCCTCCCTCCCTCCCTCTCTCCCTCCCTCTCTCTCTCACTCTCCCACGGACACAAGTCTCAAGGCCACCATTCGCTCACTCACTTTCCCGCATTGTGTGTGTGTGTGTGTGTGTGTGTGTGTGTGTGTGTGTGTGTGTGTGTGTGTGTGTGTGTGTGTGTTTTGGGTTACCTTGATTTCCGGGCAAATTAGGTCACTTCTCCGTCACGTCTTATCTCAGGTGTGTATGCGGAGGAGGAGGAGGCGGAGGAGGAGAAGGAACAGGAGGAGGAAAGGAAGGTGGGGGTGGTGACCTCATTTTATGCAACCGCCCCTCCCTCCTCCCTCTTCTCCCTTCCCATCCTTTCCTTTCCCTTCCTCTCCTTTTTCACCCTCCTCCTCCTCCTCCTCCTCCTCCTCCTCCTCCTCCTCCTCCTCCTCCTCCGCTTCCCTGACCTCCGTGACGTCAAGTGCTGCCCTCTTGAGTACAGTCCAGCCGCTGACCTCACCGTGAGAGCGAGAGTTCGGCGAGGTGGAAAGTGTGTGTGTGTGTGTGTGTGTGTGTGTGTGTGTGCGTGGGTGGGCGGGCAGGTGAGTGGGCGCGCAACCGAATCAGGTCACCCATGCAAGCAGCACACACACACACACACACACACACACACACACACACACTCCATACATAAGAGTTGACCTGACCTCAAAGTGCCTGCATCATCAGCGTCATCGTCAGCAGCAGCTTCAGGAGGAGAAAAAGGAGGAGGAGGAGCGGCGCCGTGACCTGGGCATTAGTGAAGGTGACCCAGTTCGTGCCCCCCGCTTGTGACCTGCCCCCGCCGTGTGTCAGGCCCATTTTGATGCCTTCCCGCCCGCCGCCCTGCTTTGTGCCGCCTTGTTTTCCGCTTCTCTCGGGTAATTTATTCTTGCGGGGCTTCAAGGTTCCCGCCGCCGCCGCCTCCGTCTCTGCCTCTGCCGCCGCCAAAGTCGCCGCTACCAATTTTGCAGTGATTGATGTGCTTGTGTTGTTATTTTTTTTAACGTTCTGGAGGGGAAAGGGGGGTTGCTACTACTGGTTCTGTGTCCCATTTCCCCTTCCAGAACGCTAAAAAAAAAGTGTTGGTATTTTGCGGTGATTGATGTTCTTGTGTTGGTATTTTTTCTAGCGTTCTGGAGGGGAAAGGGAGGCTGCTTCTGTTGGTTCTGTATCCCCTTTCCCTTCCAGAACGTTAAAAAAAAGTATTGTTATTTTTTTAGCGTTCTGGAGGGGAAAGGGGGGTTGCTTCTGCTCGTTCTGTATACCCTTTCTCCTCCAGAACGCTAAAAGAAAAGTATTGTTATTTTTTTTAGCGTTCTGGAGGGGAAACGGGGGTTGCTTTTGCTGGTTCTGTATACCCTTTCCCCTCCAGAACGCTAAAAAAAATAACAATACTTTTAGCGTTCTGGAGGGTATTCGGTATTATATTGCTACTGGTCTTGGTTCTGCGATTGCTAGTACTTTTATTGATTATTCTAGTACTGTGTCTGCTAGAAATACTACTGCTACTATTTATTTTACTGTTATTACTACTAACACTACTGCAACTACTACTTCTGTTGCTATTGCTGCTACTGTAGTCTCTAATGCTGTTGTTTCTGCCATTCCTACTACTACTACTACTATTACTACTACTACTATTACTACTACTGCCACTACTACTGCTACTACTACTACTACTACTGGAGAGAGAGAGAGAGAGAGAGAGAGAGAGAGAGAGAGATTTAATCAGACCATTTTCCAGAACTCTATCACGATATTTCTTGGTTGCACATCGTAAAAATATATTTAATTGATAATTCCTCCTACACACTCTCTCTCTCTCTCTCTCTCTCTCTCTCTCTCTCTCTCTCTCTCTCTCTCTCTCTCTCTCTCTCTCTCTCCCCCCCCCCTCGTTCTCACGGTGCTTGCCTGCCCCTAATAAGATCAGGAGTTGAAGGGCATCGATAATCGTGGCACAGGATGGAAAGGCGATGACGAGGCTGCTCCCCGATGCATCACGGCAAGCACTGGAAGGTTTTTAGGTGAGAGAAATACTGGGAAGATTGGGGGAAGTATTGTCGGGGTTTTGGTAACACGGATAATAGAAAAAAACGTATTGGGAAATGATGTTGAGACTATTGGAGTTTCAAAAGAACATAAGGAGTCTGCAAGAGGTCGGTCTGGGCTCTCGAAAACACTGCACTGAGGTAAAGAAATATTTTAGCAGTGTTGGTAATATTGCACTGCCGCCGTCGCGATGGGAAGCAACTCTTTAGGATATTGTAACACTGCAGGTAGAGGAAGGAGCTTTCTGATGGAGCGGGGTGGTTGGTAACAGTGCAAGGATGTAAATTGTCCTTGGGTTGCTGGTAAAACTGAAATGCGTTTTTGAATTTGGTGGATGTTGGTAACTGTAAATACAATAAAATAAATATATCTGGGTAGTTACTAACATTGCAGCGATGGAAAGTGACATTTTGGAGTGCTGGTAACTATGTAGCTGTTTCTAGATACATATAGTAGTAGTAGTAGTAGTAGTAGTAGTAGTAGTAGTGGTGGTGGCGGTGGTGATGATGGTACCGAGATACATATATTCATTTCTTGGAGGACAGATGGTGACAGGTCAATCGTAGCTGCCCTGTACTCCCCGACCTGGTTCTTGCCTCCTAATCTGGCGCGTCTCAGGTGAAGGCAGGTAAGGGTGAGAAGGAAACAGATAGAGAGAACTGGAAGGTGGTGGACTGGAAGAAAAGGAAGATGGGCAATGAAGATAGATGGAAAAGAAGAGGTGAAGAGAGGTGAAGGATGAGAAGAAAACAGCAAGAAAGAATTGATAAGATGGAAGAAAAGAACGATAGATAGATGAAAAGAGAAGATATGTAAAATTTGAGGAAGAAAAACAGAAGAAAAGAGAATTGGGTGGAATGGAAGAAAATGGAAGAAGGATGGATAAACCGGATAAATGGAGGTAGAAAGGTGAAGACAGGTTAAGGGGTAAGAAGGAAACAAAAAAAAAAAGAGAATCTGGTGTAATGAAGGAAAAGGAAGATGGACATAGCTGGTAAAATGGAAGAAGAGAATAGTCAGTAAATAGAGGAAGGTCGTGTGAACTTAAAGAACGAAAAAGAGTATAGAAGAAGATGGAAAAAAATAGGGAGAGCGAATCTTGTGTAATAGAAGAAAAGGAAGATGTGCAGAGCAGGTAAAAAGAAGACGAGAGTAGTTGGTAAATATAGATAGACCGTGTGAACTAAAGGAAAGAAAGGGAAAAGGGAAAGGGAACGAAAGATAAGTAAATACCGTAGCAAATTCAAGTAAAGAAAGTGGGAAGGGAAACGAGGTAATAACAGGGAAATTTAGTGAAAAGGAATAGCACGAGACAAATAGAAAAACACGAGACTATAATAATTCCTTTTGAGATATATATAAAAAGAGAGAGGAGGAAGAGGAGGCCCAAGCTATTTGAGATGGTCGAGTTGAGGAATGCAGAAGAGGCGAGTGGAGGGAAGTGCACTTACGGCGTATTTGAGAAGCTGAGGTAATGGAGGGAGGAATGGGGGAGGGGAGGGATGGGGAAAAGCCGAGTAGTGAAGAGGGAAAGAACTCGTGTTAGTAAAGAGAGAGATGGGACGAAATGAAGAAAAAGAAGAAAAAAAGAAGAAAAGGAAAAGAAGAAGAAGAATTTAAAGGCAGTGAGATGAGTGAGATTCCGTGAAAAGAAAGGAAGATAAAAAATAATAAAGAAAGAAAAGGAAAATAGATAAGAGGGAAAACACTTAGCAAGACCAAATGGGATAATACATACATAGAAAACACGTAGAATATAATGAATAAAGAGCGAAAAAAAAAAGAGAAAGAAACATTGAAAATAAGTAGTAGAATATATAAAGATAAGTAACCGTGCAAGAAACAGAAGTAAAGTAGAGGAAACAGATTAAAAAAATGTTTATAAGAAAGAGAAATAAAAAAGGGCGACAGTGAAATAAGAAAATGAAAAGGAAAATTTAATAAACTAAAAAGATTTCGAGCGCAGTTCATGAAAGCAAAGACGACCTATTTTGGAAGCTGGTCGTGTGTGTGTGTATATGTGTGTGCGTGTGCGTGTATGTGCGTGGACCTACTTTATCAGAACTCGTGTAAGTGCTTGTTTGCGTGTGCGTTGGTGTAAATCTGTACCGGACCTGTTTAAGTCGTGAATGAAGGGCGTGGGCGTGGCGGCGGGGGTGGCGGCGTGGTGGTGGTGGAGGAGGTCCGTGCGTGCGTGTGTACATTGGTGTGGCCCCGCGCGGTGAGTCAGCTCAGGTGATTAGCAGGTGATTAGTGTGATGGCGACCTGCCGATGTAAAGGCCTGCAGGTAACTCTGGTCTCTAATCTTCTCTTTTCCTTCTTTCATTCCTTTCTTGCACTCCTTCCTTCCCTTCTTTAACTCTTTTCTCACTTCCTGCCTTCCCTGTTTCTTTCTCTCTTTGTTCATGCGTAATTATTCCTTCCTCTCATTATTTCTCTTGTTTCCGATGTCAAGGACTCCAGGTAACTCTGAACTCTTGAATGATAAGAGGAAGAAGAAGAATAGGAGGAGGAGGAGATGAATAATGAAGACGAAAAAGAAAAATTACAAGGAGAAATTGAATAGTGGTAGTGATGAGTGATATACAAAGAGTGGTTTAGCAGCATGCGATAGTCTAGCATAGGATAGTATAGGATAGGAGGAAGGGAGAGGAAAGGCCAAGGCAGGAAGGAGGATTAGAGGAAACGAGTTAAGGAAAGGAGGAAAGGGATAGGGAGAAAGCTGAACCAACCCACTTTAGCAGCATGGGATAATTTAGCATAGTATAGAATTGGACATAAGAGGAAGGAGAGGAAGAGCCAAACCAGAAAGGAGAAAGGAAAAGGAGTAGATAGGGCCGTAGATAGATAGGGAAGGAGAAGAGAAGGCTAAGGGACGGAGGAGGAAGGGAAAGGAGTAGATAGAAGAGGAAAGAGAGGGAAGGCCATGGCAGAGACGAGCTGGAGAGGGAGGAGTTAGGCAGGGAGGGGAGTGGGGGGAGGCTGACCTAACCCAACCCACCTTTGTCGTGAGAGTAAAGAGCAGGGCGGGGCAGCGGAGGTGGAAACGAGGAGATGATGGAGTGAGTGGCGCGATTGGATGAGATTTGAAGGCTGCGGTGGCTGTGGTGGTGGTGGTGGTGGTAGTGGTGAATAGTTCCGTAGAGTTGTAAGGTTGAACTGGTGACGATTTTCAGTTTCTTTCATCTTTTAGTATAATTTTTTCCTTCTTTTCGCATTTCCTTCCTTAACTTTCCTTTCCTTTCCTTCCCTTCCCTTTCCTTCCGTTTCCTTTCCTTTCCCTTCCTTTCCTTTCCTTCCCTTTCCTTTCCTTCCCTTCCCTTTCCTTTCCTTTCCTTTCCTTTCCTTTCCATTCCTTTCCTTTCCTTTCCTTTCCTTTCCTTCCCTTCCCTTACCTTTCCTTTCCTTTCCTTTCCTTTCCTTACACATTGGATAGTTAAGTAAAAAAAAAAATAGGATAGGATAGTAAAGTGTATCATGGAACTCTATACATAGCAAGCGAGTATAAGTCAACGTACAAGAGGTATAAGAATGAGTTAACTTTATAAGGGGCAGGAATGAGAATGATGTGTATAAGGTTGATTGGGGCGTAGTAATGGTGGTGGTGGTGGTGGTGATGGTGGTGGTGAGGACGCTGAATAATACTGAATGATGATAAATAGTGCTGAGTGCTTTTGAAATATCCTGATCGAAGTGCTGAATAAATATGATTGTGCTCTCTCTCTCTCTCTCTCTCTCTCTCTCTCTCTCTCTCTCTCTCTCTCTCTCTCTCTCTCTCTCTCTCTCTCTCTCTCTCTCTCTCTCTCTCTCTCTTTCCTTCTTTCATTCCTTCCTTCTTTTCTTCTTTCCTTCTATGTTTTCTTTCTTCTTTCTTTTTTCGTCCACTCATTCTTTTTTTCCTCTACGTTTTTTTCTTCTTTCAATCATTTCTTTCATTCATTAATTTATTCCTTCCTTTTGCTTTTCTTTTTCCCTCTCTCTCTCGCTCTCTTCGGTTTCCTTCCTCCTCTTCTTCTCTCTCCTTTGCTTTCTTGCTCTCTCAGTCCTTCCTTTCTTCCTCTCCTTCCTCCTCTTTCTCCTCCCACCTTCTTTCCTTCCTCTCCACTACTTCCTTCTTCCTCTCCTCTCCTCTTCTCTCCCCTTTGCTCTTTGTCTCTCACTCCTTCCTTCCTTCCTTCCTTCCTTCCTTCCTTCCTTCCTTCTTCTCTCCCCCTCCTTCCTTACCTCGGCCGCGGAAATAAGACCGATAGTAAGCACTCCATTAATAAAAATGTGATTATGTTGAATTACCAGCAAACAGATCATCCACCAGTCATCCATCATCACCATCAGAGTGGTCATCCATCCGAGTGCTCCACGTAAGGAAGGAAGGAAGAGGAGGAGGAGGAGGAAAGAGGAAGATAAGGAGTATAGAAAGAAGGACGAGGACGATTGGGAGAAGAAGAAGAAAGAGAGGAGAAGGAAGAAGAGGAAAAGGAGCAGAGAAAGGTGGACGAGGACGAAGGGGAAGAGGCGAAGAGAAGAGAGTATAAGGAATAAGAGAAAAAAGAATAAATATAAGTTGAAGAATAAAAAGAAAGAAAAAGGGCAAAGAAGAAGAAACAATACACACAAGAAGAAAAAGATAAAAAGAATAATTATACGAGGAAAAAAAGAGGAAAAGGAGGAAATTGAAAGAAAAAGAAGAAAACGGAATAATACCAAGAGGAAGAAAATGAGGAGATAAGAAGAAGAAAAGAAGAAAAAGAAACACGACACAAAAGAAGAAAATGGATACACACTACAGAGACACATACCCCCCCCCCAAAAAAAAAAACATGTATCACTAACAAATGCAGAAGGAATATCAAGACCCAATACTAAGCAGGAGAAAGCAGAAGCAGCAACAGGACGAAGTAGGAGAAGAAAAAGAAGAAGAAGAAGGAGTAGGCAGATTGTCAATGTTTATATGAATAATGAACAGTCCCGAGGAAGAGGAGGAGGAGAGGGGGAAAAAAAGCTTACCCCTAATAAGAAGTGCACTCAGCATAAATTGTCGGTAAGGAATTGACACCCTCGCTGGGCATGCCTGGCCGAGGAGCAGAACCAGAACGAGAACCAGTGTGTGGGAATGATGATAATAGCGATAATAGGGGTGGTAATGGTTCTGAGATATATATTACTGTGAGGATGGAAGAGGAAAAAGAAGATGGAGGATAACAAGAACGAGAGGAAAAAGAAAAGTCGGAGATACGTGTAAACGGAGGGAGGGAAGGGATAAAAAGAATGAAAGGAGAAGGAAACGCAGTGGGAGGGAAGGGAGAAAGGAAGGAAAGGAATGACTGAAGGAAACGAATAGGAGGGAGGAAGGAGCGTAAGGATTGAAAGAAAGAGAAAACTAACACGAGGGAAGGAAGAAGTGCACAAAAAATTAAAGAAGAACAAGAACAAGAACAAGACAGGAGTAAAAAATAAAAGAAAAAAGGAAAAAACGAAAAAAAATAATAAGACAAGACAAATAAAGAAAAAACAAGACAAGACATAAACAAACAAAAAAAAAGAAAATCAACCACTAAATCCCGACTCACCAGGTAACACACACAACAGAGCTCGTAATGAGGCGACCAGGTGAGGTTTGATTTATGTATTGCCGTGTGAAGGAAGCAAAATGGAGCGCTCTTGAGACCCTTGTTTGTGTGCTTCTGAGACCAGCTGGCGGCCTATTGTTCCTTGTGTTTGTGTGTTTGTGGGTGTTAAACTTTCCCTTCCTTTCTTAAATATTTCCTTTCTTCTTTTCTTCCTGTTCTTTCCTTTCTTCATTCTTTCCTCTTTCGTGTGTGGCTGTGTGGGTGTGGTTGTTTTGAAATGGGTGTGTGTGAGTTGGTGCAATGTGGGTGTGTGGTGGGTGGAGTGGGGGGTGGGGGGGTAAGTGCGTGTGCATGTGTGTGTGTGTGCGTGCAGGTCGCCATCCCGTCCACTCTGTCTCTCGTGCACACTCAGACTCGGCCGCATCAGAGTGTTTGACAGGTACTGATGGATCACCTGACACGCCCACCTCACCTCACCTTTCTGCTTCTACTTCTTTCTTCCTTCCTTCCTTCCCTCCTTCTCATATACGTTTTATTCTTCTTTCATTATTTTCTTCTATTCATTCATTCCTCTCATCCTCGTTTTTTTTCGTTTTCTTCTTTCATTCCTTTCTTCCACTCCTTCTTTTCTTTTACTACTTTCTTTCCTCCTCTTCGTTTTCTTCTTTGTTTCAGTCCTGTTTTCCGCTCTTTTCTTTCCCCCGTTTCGCTTTTCTTGTTCCTTTTATTCTTTCCACCTCCCTTCCTTCCTTCCTTCATTCATTCCAATCTTCACTCTTTCCTTCCCTCTTTTTGCTCTCTTTCATCTCCTTCTTTCATTGCTTTTATGTCTTTCTTTCACTTTTTTTTCATTTATTTTCCATAGTTTTCATTTTGATTATTTTTTTTTCCCATTACCTGATATGTTTTCATTTGATCTCACTGTCTCGCAACCTTCTTATATATTTTCTTCCTTCCTTCCTTTCTTTCTTTCTTCCTACCTTCAGTTTTTATTTTCTTTCTTTCATTTTCTTTCTTTATTGCCTCCATCATTTTTTTCTTTCAATCCATCCACTGGTCGTTTGTTCCTTCATTTCTTCCTTTATTTGTATCATTTTCTTCCTTCTTTTCTTTCTTATATTTTCTTTTTCCTTCCTCTTCTTCTCATCTATCCTTTCTTTTGTTCCCTCTTTCCTTCTCTCTTCTCTTTTCATCTTTCTTTCCATTCTTTTCCCTCTTTCCTTCCTCCTCTTATTATATTTTCTTCGTCCATATTTTCTCTCTCCCCTCGTTCTAATTCTTCCCCTCCTTCATCCATCATTCCTTCGCTGTTATAGTCTTCCTTCTCTCGACTTGAAACACAAACCAGAAAATCTCTCTCCAACGAAACACGCGAAGCCGATGTGAAATAACGAAGCGTGCAGTATTTAAAGGCTTATGAGGCGGAGTAATTATCAATGGAACTTTTGTAAGAGAGAGAGAGAGAGAGAGAGAGAGAGAGAGAGAGAGAGAGAGATTTGATGGATCGTTCTGACCGGTCCAGTTCGTTGTCTGATTGTGTGTGTGTGTGTGTGTGTGTGTGTGTGTGTGTGTGTGTGTGTGTGTGTTCGATTATTCATGCGACGCCCCGCCAGGTGTCGTGCCTTACCTGTCCTTGTTATCATTATGAATTAAGTAGTAGTAGTAGTAGTAGTAGTAGTAGTAGTAAAAGTATAGCAGAAACAGAAGTAGATGAACAGTAGTAGTAGTAGTAGTAGTAGTAGTAGTAGTAGTAGTAGTATCATCATCATCATCATCATCATCATTATCAACAGAATCACGTATTGAATCCAAGTTTAATTAATAACAATCTCTCACATTTCCTTTTCATTTATTTTCCATCATATATTCCTGTTTTTCTTCTGTGTGTGTGTGTTTGTTTCCTTGGTTGACGATCAGTAACGAAAAAAAAAAGAATTAGACGTACAAAAAAATAATAGAGAATAATAAGAATGAAGAGATGAAGGGGAGAAGATGACAGACGATAGACGCGTGTGATGGAGATAAATAATGAGGGTGAGTGAGTCTGAGAGAGAGAGAGAGAGAGAGAATATACATCTCTCGGGGTCGCTGGCCTGACGTTTATACATACTGGTACCCGCTGATAGAGAGAGAGAGAGAGAGAGAGAGAGAGAGAGAGACAGACAGACAGACAGAGATATACATACATACATACATACATACATACATGCCTACCTACATACATACATACATACATTCAGACAGACACCAAAAAAAAAATGAGACAAAGAAAGACATAAATCAAGACAAAATGAAACAAAAAAAATAAAGACCAACAGAGCAACTAATTAAAAGACAAGTTAAGAAAATAAAATGAAAAAGAAAACAAGAAAAAAACATGAATTAATAAAAAAAATAAAAAAAATACATATACCCCACATTCTAATAAGGCTTATGAACCCGTTTCAGTTTCAGACGCAATCTTGAAACATAAAACTTAAAACTCTCTCAACTTTTACTACTGCTTCTTGAGTCCAATTTTTATCTCCTCTTCATCAGCCCTTCTTTCCTTCCTTCCTTTTCTCTTTCGTCTCCTCCCTCCCTTCCTCCATTTCCCGGTCATTCCTCTCCCTTCTTTCCTCTCCCTCGTAGTCTCGGAACACCCTTAAAATATCTAGATCCCCTCACACGCCTTTCCTCCCCCTTGACGTTTCCTTCTGTCTCCCCTCTCTATCTTCTCTCCCCTCCTTCCACTTTTTCCCTCCCTCCATCTCTCTCTCTCTCTTTCCCCTCTTTCTCCCCTTTTCGTTCCTCCCTCCATTGCTTTTCATTGCTGTTTTCCTCCTTCGTCTCCCTAATCCTAGTCTCCCTTATGGTTTTTTTTTTTATCTCCCTTCTGTTATTCTCCTCTTCTTCCTTTTTCATTCTTTATCACTTTCTTCTTTAACTTGTTCACACCGCTACGTTCTTTTCCATTCCTTTCTTCATCTTCTTTTCCTCCTAGCTCTAATCTTAGTTCACCTTCTCATCCTCCTTCTTCTTCCCCTTCTTCCCCTTCCATTTTTCCCATCCTTTCCCATCCTACATCGCCTGAACTCTCTCCTACTTTTCCTTACATCCTTTTCCACATGTCTCCTTCCCCGTCCTTCCCTTCCATCCCCTTGTACTTTGATCCTTTTCCTCCTCTACCTCCCCTTCTATATACTGTAACTCCTCCTTTCCTTCCCTTCCTTTCCCTCCATCCATGTTTATTTGTCTTTCATATCTTCCCCTTTTTCCTGTTCCCTTTCCTCTCCTCTTCTTCTTTCCCTTCATCTCTCTTTTTTTCATCCACTAACTAAGCTGTCTTCATTCTTCCTTTCCATCTCCTTTCCTAACGCAACTCCTCTTCCACTTCTTCTCTCTCGTCTCTCTTATCTTCCTCTACCTCCCCTCTCTGCACCCTCCCAACCCTCTCCCTCTCCTTACTCTCCCTCTCCCATTCCCTCCCTCCTTTACCTTACTCCTCCCGTCTCCCTTCACTCTCCCTCCCCCTCTCCCCCCCCCAGTCATCCATTTTCTCCTCGCCTATCAGCCGGCGGGTACAGTTCCCAGTTCATTTCAGGTTCATTGAGCTCGGAGTTGAAAGTAATTGTTATAAGATTTTACCCCGGAAAGTTTTATTATTATTTCTCAACTCTTTTTCGGAATAGTCGACGGAGGATTTGATTTTGGTGCAGATGTATTAATTTTGGAGCTCGATTTTCCCTTCTTTTGGGGTGGGGTGGAGGGGAGGGGGGTATGTGTCTGGGGTAGGAGGTGTTGAGAAAGGGGATGGGAAAGGAAGGTAGAAGGGGAGGAAATAAATAAACAGAATGGAGTGAGGGAAAGGAGGAAAAAGAGGAAAGAAAAAAAATGGTTGGAGAGAGAGGGGAAGAAAGAAAGAGGATAGAGAAAATGGAAAGGAGAGAGGAAAGAAAGATGGAATAGAAAGGAGAAATGGAATAAAGAAAGGTGTGTTTGTGTGTGTGTGTGTGTGTGTGTGTGTGTGTGTGTGTGTGTGTGTGTGTGTGTGTGTGTCAGACCACCTCGTTCGTCTTCTTAATCATGGCCGTCTAATTCTTGAGGTTATTTTCCTTCGTGCTTTCGTAATTAGTTCACCTGCCCGCCATCGCTGCCAGGTGTGCGGGCGGGAAACAGGTGTGAGGGCGGCGCGGCATAACACGTTGGTGGGTACTTTTTGCGGCCCCCCGGATCCCATGACCTTGTGTTTGGACTCCACTTAGAAACAGCACTCATTATATTCTTATGGGTCTGTTTAACTTTTCTTCTAAGGTATATCTTCCATTTTATTTAACCGGAGTGGCACGTTACGAGGTGTCCTGATCACGATTCGTTTTTCACAATAAAGGAAGCAACTCAATGGTAAAAATAAGTATTAAAAACTTTCCATTAGTATTGCCCCTGTGAAAGTAGAATAGTAAAAATAAATATAAAAAAAGCCCACTAGCACTGCCCCTATAAATGAAAGCAGAGAAGGGTGACCAATGAGGCACATACCAGAGCCATAACCCGCCTCCTGGAAAGCATTATATATATTTTTACCTTACCGTAATATCGATTCCCGGGACGTTGATTAATGCACCTCCTCTCCCTTATAGACTTTCCGCCTCTCTAACGTTTCTCTATGAAGACGCATGGAGATGAAGCGGCACAGGAACGCAAGGCAGGAGCAGGGATACCATACGAGGTTTCTGCAGACCATCATGAGAGGCTCCGCTAGAAGTTGTGAAATATGTATTAGAAGTGACGGTGATATAATTTTACAGGGCTCGAATATTAATGGTCTGAATCTTATCCTCATCCAGATAGATAGATAGATAGGTAGATAGATTGGTAAGGCAGAAAACAGGAAAAGGAGGGCGAAAGAAAGGTGGACGAAGGGAAGGACAGAGAGAAAAGGAGTAGGAATGGAATAAGGAATGTCAGAAAGAGATGAAATTAGAGAAATGCAGTGAGATTAATGCAATAAAAAGATAGATAGATAGATAAGGCAGAAAACGGAAAAAAACCAGGGCGAGAGACAAGAGGAGGAAAGGAAGAACAGAAAAAATGGAGTAGGAATGGAATAAGGAATGTAAGAAATAAATAAAACTAGAGAAATGCAGTGAAAATAATGTAATAAAAACGATAGATAGACAGATGGACAGATAGATAAGTAGATAGACAGAAAGTTAGATAGATTCATAGATAGATAGATAGATGGATAGATACAAGCAGAGATAGATAGATTAATAAGGTCACTGAGATATGCAAAGTTATTCAGGTTATCCGCCAAGATGCAGAGGTCGGTAATCACTGGGCTGGGTATAACGTATTCTTTGCGGTGAGCTAAGGACAGGAAATTGAATAAACACGTATCATAAATACATCCCAAAATTACTAATTCTGACAACATAAACCTCCTGTAATGACTTTGCGGTTTCTTAAAAAAATGGCCGAAATTATCTCAGCAACGCGTTCAAATCCTGTATTACTTGTGATTTTAGACATCCTTCCACTTAATCATTAAACTTCTTATGCACACACTCTTCAACTTTTACCCGACACACATCTATATACATTCAGGTCTTTGCAATGACTTCTCCTCTCCCGATCTCCTCCGTTATTAAATTTCCTCCGTTTCTGCAACTTTTACCTTCACAAAAAAGTGTAATGAAGCGAGATTGACGACGCGTCTATTTAGCTATTTTCTTTTAACTTTTCTCCTCTTCGACGTGGCGCCGCTCGCAGAATTACAGGAATCTCGCCAATTTCAGAGTTTCCACAGTTATGAATAGGATTTCTCTCCCTCCCTGTGTTATGCCTCGCTGATTATGTTCCCTCAACTAAGTTCGCTTCGTGTAAATCATTGTCATTTCTATCATCGGTTACCGTTATCTCCTCTCTTCTTCTTTCCCCTCATCTCTATTGTTTTCTTTCTCTAACTTAACTGTCTTCATCTCTCCTTCCATCTCCTTTCCTAACGCTACTCCTCTTTCACTTTTTCTCTCTCGTCCCTTTTATCATCCTCTACCTCCCCTCTTCTTCAGCGTTGTGACTTATCTCTTCAATACTTTCCTAACCTTCTCTGTAGACCTTTCCTCTTTTTTTTTTCTCATGTTGATATAAATTCTAGCACTATAACATTGTAATGGGGTTATATGTCCATACTTTTATAACCCCTACTTTAACCCTTTTCTATATTTTCTATGTTGTTGATAATATAATTGCTCTAAATATAATTGAAATTGTCTCATATATTTATTTACTTCAGTTTTTCTTTAGTATATTTTTTTTTTACTTTGCTCCCCCTCCTGGTAATCAAACAGTCTCTATTAGTGGTTTTATGTTATCAAACTTAAATAGGAAAATACAATAATGTACTAAGACAAAAGCTTATAAATTATAGACATTTATTAGTAAGCTTAACAATCGCGTAATCTTAAAAAGCATAACGATTTTACTTGATATGTAATTTGCGTCGCCTTTTTGCCAATAATAATAATACTAATAATAATAACAATAAAGTGAAAAATATACAAAAATGCGAAGAAATATATAACTAACTAAATGATAACCAAAAAGAGTAGAAAAAAAGAAAGATTAAGAAAGAAGAAGATACAGGATAGAAGGAAAGGAAAGGAAAAAAGTAGGAAAAGATAGGAATATTAGTTTTTTTATCAATTTCTCAAGATTCTTTTTTTTTTATCCAACTTTTTTTTTCTGCCTCGCTTATTACGCTAAGAAAATGTCTCGCTTTTTCTCACTTTCTACCCAACGGCCCGTGAGTTTTTTTCCCCCTCCTTGGCTGTCCTCCATGATTTTTTTTCCTCTCTCTCTCTCTCTCTCTCTCTCTCTCTCTCTCTCTCTCTCTCTCTCTCTCTCTCTCTCTCTCTCTCTCTCTCTCTCTCTCTCTCTCTCTCTCTCTCTCTCTCTCTCTCTCTCTCTCTCTCTCTCTCTCTCTCTCTCTCTCTCTCTCTCTCTCTCTCTCTCTCTGCGTCACAGCGGGAGGGAAGGAATGAAGGAGAGGAAGGAAGGAAGCAAGGAAGGAGAGAGGAAGAGGCAGGAAGAAAGAAAGGAAAGAAAGGAGAGAGGAATAGAGGAAGGAAGGAAGGAAGGAGAGAAGGAAGGAAGAAGAGTCAGGCAGAAAAGGAGGAAAGGGGAGTCAGGGAGGGAGGGAGGAGGAAAGGAAGAAGAAGATGAAAAGAGAAAAAGAGGAGAGAAGTTAAGAAAGAATGGAAGGGAAGAAGGAAAAAAAGAGAAAGAGCCAGGCAGGAAGGGAGAAAAAGGAGACAGGGAGAAAGAAAGAGAAGGAAAGAGGGAGAGAGGAAGATTACGAAGGAGGAGAAGGAAGAAGGGAGAAGAAAGGAAGGCTAAGACTGAGGCAGGCCAAGATACAACAAAGGGCAAGGAGGAAGGAAGGGAGGGAGGGAGAGAAGGAGGGAGGAAAGGAGGGAAAAATGCGCCCTAGTGTATTTAAGTAACGAGGGTAAAAAACAGAAGGGAAAAAAAAACATGACGTGCCAGCCTAGCAGAAGGGGAGGAAGAGGAGGAGGAGGAGGAGGGGAGGAAAGGTAGAGAAAGGGAGGAAGGGAAGTAGGAAGGGAGAGGAAGTGTATGTGTTTGGGGGGGTCAGGTTAAGTAGGGGGAAAGAGGGGAGGAAAGTAGGGAAGGGGAAAGAGAAGTTGGAGGTAAGGAAGTAATTAGAGAGGAAGGAGAAAGGCAGGAAGGGGAGGAACTGAGGAAGAGGAAGGAAATGAGGAAGAGGAGGAGGTAAGAGGAGGAAGAAGGAAGAGGAGGAAAGAGAAGGGGAAGGGGAAGGGGAGGAGGTAAGAGGAGGAAGACGGAAGAGGAAAAAGGAAAAGAGGAGGAAAAAGGAGGAAGATGGAAGAGGAGAAAGGAAAAGAGGAGGAAAGAGAATGGAAGCTAAAGATGAGAAATGAGAGAAAAGCTTGAGAAATAAGAAAGAAAATGGAAGCGAAGGGAAAAAGAAGAACGAAAGAGGAAACTATGTAATTGAAAAAAGGAAAATTATTAGAATATGAAAAGGAAAGAAAGGAAAGAGAGCTTAAGAGGTATGGAAGAAGGAAGAAAAGGGAAGCGAAGGGAAAATAAGAAAGGAAGAAGAGACGAATTGGAAACAAGGAAAATGACTAGAAGAGAAAAAATAAATAAATGAGAACAAAAGTAGATGAAATTAAGGAAAACGTAGACGAATAAAGAGAGAATGGAAAAACAGAAGAAAGGAAAGACATAAAAGGGGAAAAATTATAGAGATAGAGAAGACATATAATTAATGAGGAAAAAATGTTAAAATGTTGTATGGGAAAAATATGATATGAGTAATTAAATGAAGAAGAAATTAAAGAAAAACTAAGGAAATAGGAAAAGGAAAAAAGGAAAGAGGAATATAGAGAATAGAAAGAAGGAAGGAAAGTAGGAATAACAGGTAAGGTGGAATAAATAAAGTAAAAAAAGAGAAAAAATAGAAGAGATAGAAAAGGAAGATTAAGGAAACATTGATGAAGAAGAAGAGGGATAAATATGAAAAAGGAGCAAAGAGGGAAGGAAAGAAAGGAAAGAAAAACAGAATGGATGAAGAGAAAGAGGGAAGAGAAGGGAGGAAAGAAAAAAAACAATGGAGGGAAGGAAAAGAGGAAAGAAAAAAAGAAGGATGGGAGAGAGGGGAGGAAAGAAAAAAAATAGAAAGGGGAGTGGAAAGAAAAGTGAGAAAAAGGAGAAACGGAATAAAGAAAAAAATAAGAAGAGAGAGAAAGGAGAGAGAGAGATTGAGAAGGAAGAGAAGAGTGGAGGTAGGGAAGAGGAAGGATGGAGGGAAGGAGGGGAAAAAAGGAAGAGAAGATAAATGAGATAAGCAGAGGGGAAAGACGTTGGAAAGAAGGAGGAGGAGAAAGAAACAAGGAGAAGGAGGAAGGGAAAGAGGAGAAGGAAAGGAGGGAAGGGAGGAAATAAAAAATAGAAAGGGTTGTGGAAGGAAAAGTGAGAAAAGGGAGAAACGGAATAAAAAAATAAATAAAAAGGGAAAGACGTTGGAAAGAAGGAGGAGGAGAAAGAAACGAGGAGAAGGAGGAAGGGAAAGAGGAGAAGGGAGGAAGGAGAAGGAAAGGAGGGAAGGGAGGAAGGGAGGGGTCACGTTGCGGTGGCTGGGGGCAACTTTCTCTTGCTTTGCCTCGGGTCACAAACTGGAGCAGCCTGTGACCTCCCGCACACACACACACACACACACACACACACACACACACACACACACACACCTTATGCATGGTCATGAGAGATAGGTACTTGTGTGCGGTCCCGTCTCACACACACACACACACACACACACACACACACACACACACACACATCTGGGCAACGTGGCGTATGTGCGTATTTTTAAACGCTCTTCCTCGTCCCAGGCTCACTAAACGGACCCTGTGGCCTCTCTACCCCCCCCCCCCCTCTCTCTCTCTCTCTCTCTCTCTCTCTCTCTCTCTCGCTCTCGCTCTCGGTCTCGCTCATAAACGCTACTGTACAAATAGGTTTATGGTTTTTATTTTTTTTTATTTTATTCGATGAGTCAGAGAAACGTTTGGGTAGTAAAGGCTGTTTCAAGTGCTTCTCTTCCTCCTCTTCCTCTTATTTCTCCTCTTCCTTCTCCTCCTCCTCCTCCTCCTCTTCTTCTTCCTCGTCTATTACTTCTTCTTTCTTCTTTCTCTTTCTTCTTCTCCGTCATTATATTCTTCACTTCTCGTTGTGCTACAAAATATATTCTACTGTATAGTATTTTTGGTCTTCTTACCCCTCATTTCTCCTACCACCATCATCTCCCCCTCCTCCTCCTCCTCTTCCTCCTCCTCCTCCAGCGCCGCCTCTTATATTCACGCGAGCGCCAGACAAAGAATGAAGTTGGCTTAAATTATTCTGGAGGACAGTCATTTGTTTTCCTGACTCTTTATCATTAAATATTTCGTAATGACATCACGTACGACCCATTTACGTGACAACGCACACACACACACACACACACACACACACACACACACACACACACACACACACACACACACACAGAGACACACACACACACGAGTCATCGACCTCAGAGTGACAGGTGTCCACAGGTGACTTAGATAATGAAGATAGGAGAGATTCAGGCATATGACAGACAGATACTCTCCTCCTCCTCCTCCTCCTCCTCCTCCTCCTCCTCCTCCTCTTTCTCCTTCTCGTCTTTCTCTTCCTCCTCCTCTTCCTCCTCTTCCTCTTGTCTGTCTTGTCTTCCTCCCTGTGATACGTTTCTGTCTCTACTCCGTTTTCCTCGTTTGTCTTTTCCTGTTTCCTCCTTTTATTGTCTTTATTTTGCTTCTCTTCTTCAATTGTTTTCTTCCTGTCTTCCTTCTTTCCTCCCTCCCTTCCTTCCTTCTGTTGTTTTTCTTCCTTTTCTTTTCTTCTTATTGTTTTTATTTTACTTTCTTACTTTACTTTCCCCTCCTCCCTTCCTTAATTCCTCCCTCTTTTCGTTTCTCCTTTTCTTCCTTTCCTCTTTTCTTTCTCTCATTCATTCCATCATCACATTTACTTCCGTGTTCCTTTACTACAGTTGAGTGACTTGCTGGTTTTCCCGTCTGTCTGTCTGTCTGTATGGATGGATGGATGGATGGATGGATGGATAGATATAGGTATGTGTCTGTCTGTCTGTTCCTATTTCTCTCTCTCTCTCTCTCTCTCTCTCTCTCTCTCTCTCTCTCTCTCTCTCTCTCTCTCTCTCTCTCTCTCTCTCTCTCTCTCTCTCTCTCTCTCTCTCTCTCCCCCCCCCACACACACACACACACACACACACACACACAGTAGCTTCCTTGTGTGTACGTTCATGAGTGCACACGCTCCGGATATTCATATGTACACAGTTCGACTCCCATTACGCCCATCGGCAGGAACGGTCACGGACACTTGACTCGGGCGTGTACGTATCGGTCCGTGTGCGTGAGTCGGGTTCGTAAGTATGTGCGCGTACGTGTGTGTTTGTGTGTGTGTGTGTGTGTGTGTGTGTGTGTGTGTGTGTGTGTGTGTGGGTTTGGCCATATACACGTACATGGATTTTTAATGTACAGGATATTGTGTGTAAATGTTTTAAGTGTTTGTGTGTAAGTGTGTGTGTGTGTGTGTATGACAGACAGACAGACAGATATAAACACATGCAGACTCAGACACACAGACAAACATAAAAAAATTGAAAAACAGACAGATCATGAAAGTGTTAATACCTTAAAAACATAGACAGACAGACAGACAGACAGACAAACAAACAGACAGAAAGACAGACAAACTCTCTCCATTCCACCCTCAATAAAAACACAAACACAAACACACACAAACAAACATACAAACACTAAAACCTAACACCATAACACACACACACACACACACACACACACACACACACACACACACTAACATTTCCACAGCTACTACCAACCCATTCCCGTTTTCTTTCAGCCGACCACTCACGCGACGGGGGGACTAACCTAATTGATTCTCCTTTTATATTCTTTTTCCCTCCCTCTCTCTCCCTCACACTCTCTCCGTCGTGTAACTGGTTGTGGTCGTTCTCAAAATACAACAAGGAAGAGGAGGATGAGAAGGAGAAGGAGGAAGAGGAGGAGGAGGGAGAGGAGGAACAGGAGAGGAGGGTGTGAAATAGTTTACTACATGTAGAAGCTTTAGTAGTAGTAACAAGAAATAGGAAGTAGATGAGGAGGACGTAACAGGAAGAGGAGGAGGAGAAGGAGGAGAAGGAGTAAGAGGGTGGGGGGATAAGGAAGTGGAAAATGTAGCAGCGGGAGGTAATACATGGAGGAAGAGGAAGAGGAGGAGGAGGAGGAGGAGGAAGAGGTAGAAAAAGAGGACTAAAGAGGCAGGGAAGAGAATAGTGTACAAAGAATTACGAGAGAGAGAGAGAGAGAGAGGAAGCGTCTGAGTGTGTGTGTGTGTGTGTGTGTGTGTGTGTGTGTGTGTGTGTGTGTGTGTGTGTACGAAGCAAGCGAAAAGGTCCTCAAATTCATATCTAATCCCGAGTTACATACTGACTCGGAAACCTTATCATTTATACGACCCGCATGTAGGGGAGATACCGGCAGCTATATCCAGGTCGCAGAGCGTTGAACCTGCGGGAAGGGGGGAAGGGAGGAAAGAAGGGGGAGGAAGGGAAGGGAGACAAGGAGGAGGAGGAGGGAAGGGAGGGGAGAAGGATGCGGAAGAGGGAGTATATAGCTGAGGGAAGGGAGATCTGAGAGTGATAGAAGGGAGAAAGGGAGGAGTGTATGAAGGGGGGAATGAAGGAAAGAAAGAGAGGAAGGGATGGATGGAGGGAGGGAGGGAGAAACGCGTGTGATAAAGGAGGGAGGGAGGGAGGGAAAGAGGGAGAGGGAGAAGGATGCGGAAGTGTAACGGAGAAGGGAGATGTTGATAAATTATGAAAGTGGGGAAAGGGAGAAAGGGAGGAAGGAGGAACTGAAAGGAAGATGAATAGATAAAGAGAACGAGTAGGAGACAATGAGAGAGAAAAGAATGTTGAAGTGAAGAAGAGAACACACACACACACACACACACACACACACACACACACACACACTTACACACACACACACACACACACGCCCGCCAGGTGTCTTGGAAGCATGCACTGTTAAAATAATCCCACCTCAGTTATCCACACACCCGCTCTGCACACACACACACACACACACACACACACACACACAGGAAAGTGGAACAATGTAGTATAATGAGATGGTGGAGGTGTTTGGCCCGCGTGTATGTATGAATAGTGTTGCATGGTGTGGTGAGGGAGGTGTAGTGTGGCGTATGGGGTGATGTGGTGTTGTATGGTGTGGTAGGGTGATGTGTGTGTGTGTATGTGTGGTGTGGCTCATGATAGAAGCCTGGGTGTGCTGGGGTGTGTGTGCCTGTGTGCTTGGGTCACGTCGGGGTGCGGGTTGTGTTATGTATTATTGAAGAGGCTTCGGGGTAAGGAAGGTCGTGGTTAGCGGCAAATAGAAGGAATGGGAGTATATTATTGTGCTTTGTGGTAAGGTTGTGGCTGTGTGGTTGGTTGTAGGATATGAGTGAAAGGGAAGCTCATGATTTGGAATACCCAGCAGATATTGATGTAAATAGCTGCATTGGAGAAGTACTATATCAAATACAAGTAGCAGGTGTTAGTGTGAATATCTATCTTTGGAAATACTAGATAATTATGGCTTTAGTAGCAGATGTAGTGTAAGCAGCTACGTTAAAAATATACTATTCTGACAAAAAATAGCGTTAGGTGGAAATACACGTGTTTAGGGTAGTTAGGTGGAGCACAGGTGGCAGGTGTTAGTGAAAATATAGATATTGTTTAAGTAGCAGATGTTGGCGTCAAATAGCTATGTCAGAAGTGTACTACTATGACCTAGAATTAGCAATAGGTGAAAATATACGTGTTTTGGCCGGTCAGGTGGAGCGCAGACGGCAGGTGTTGGCGAGGGACGTGACTCAGGGCATAACTTTGAGGCCTAACATCGGACTTCATCTCCACGTGTCCGTCGGGTGATAAATGAAACAGCATATCTGGCGTTCCTAGGCCTACAAAGGGGAGCTGCTACTGGGAGGAGGGGGGGGGGAATGTATGTGTTTATCTGTGTGTGTGTGTGTGTGTGTTTACAGTTAACGTTTACTCCCCCCTAAATATACGTTTATAATTACTTTTCCAATACGTAATCAATGTCACTTAATTATTTTGTTATAATTATTTTGAAGATATTGAACACCTGTGAAAACATTAATGAGCATCAGGTTAACTTTCCCAATATGTAATCGCTCACTTTTATACTATTTTGATCTTATTATTTTGTTGATATAGAACACCTGTGAAAATATTAATGAGTCTCAGGTGAAGGTACTCAGGTGTGTTAACTGTTGTGATTAAGGGTACATTTGGGGGCATACGCTATAGCTGCGCGTGGCCTAGGTGCTCAACTCCGTAGCAAAAAGCGTTAGATGCGTCGCTGTGATTTATTTTATTAGACCGTGTGAACGCCGAAGACTAGCGGTGAATCATTTGTCTTTTATTTTAATTTATACGCAGAATTTCGCATATTTTTAAGGGTTACTTTAGAGAATTGGATTACACGTTCCAGATGATACATTATGCGTAGACTAAACATAAAAAAAAATTAATATCGAAGAATAATCGTGTTTTTTTTTAATCAATATATACACATCATTGAATATCTTTAGTGTTTACGTTAAAGAATCGGACATCGCGGTATACTGATGATGCATTATGAGTAGACTAAACAGAGAATATGCTGTGTCAAGGTGTGCTCAGGTGCAGGCGGGTTGATCAGGCCCTCCCCTCACCTGCCGGCCGCGCTACACAGGTAAATAAGAATAGCAATGTAGTGCAGGGCGTAAGGGGGAGAATATCAACGATGCAATAATTGATTTAAGTTTATATTTATTTCATGTCTGTTCTCTCTCTCTCTCTCTCTCTCTCTCTCTCTCTCTCTCTCTCTCTCTCTCTCTCTCTCTCTCTCTCTCTCTCTCTCTCTCTCTCTCTCTCTCTTACATGTATGCAGTCTACACATCCATAAATACATACATAAATACAGTCACACACACACACACACACACACACACACACACACACACACACACACACACACACACACACACACACACACACACACACACACATTCAAACCATCATATGTAAACACGCCCACGCGCAGACATGCAGATAAATACACACATACACACACACACACACACACACACACACACACACACACACACACACACACACACACACACACACGCCAGGTGCTCTCCCTTAACGTAGCTGTTCTCGACACAAACCCGTCAAGGTAAAGCTTATTCACCTGTGTGTGTGTGTGTGTGTGTGTGTGTGATGATGTATGCGGTTTTTCGTGTCTTTTTGTGTCGAATTTACCGTTGAAGGAAACACTGAATTCCTTCCTTTTTGAGTCCGTAAAGTGACTGTCATAATCACCAACTTAACTGAGAGAGAGAGAGAGAGAGAGAGAGAGAGAAAATATATATATACTAACAAATTTATTAATGAAGTCCTTGTGAGCATTACAATTAAGAACATTAAATCACCACCATGTTTTTAGAGTTATCACATAAGACTTAATTCATTTGTCATTCATTGTTTTGCCTCTTTTTCCACCATTTTCTCTGATTATTTATTTTTCCTTTTTGATTTTTGTCTCTGCTTTATTAGCTCCAAACGATTAGCCTTCTTTATTTCATCTCCTGAAGGTCTCTCTACTCCTTCTTGTCTCCTTTCGTATCATTCAAGAATTTGGTCGTTCGAATACACTTGGTTATGTCTCCTTTCGGCTCCTTATCGATTCTGAAAGACTTAATACCGCAATGCTCATTTGTTAAGTCGTAAGTGTGGTCATTTTTTTGTGTGTGAATTTAAAAGAACTGCTCATGCGTCTAATATGTTTTAAATGGTTTGAGGTTTCTGAAGGCTCTAAAAAGCTGTTGATTGTTGTTGTTGTTGTTGTTGTTGTTGTTGTTGTTGTTGTTGTTTTGAGGAGGGGGGGACTGTTGCTGTTGCCTGCTGCTAATGGGTACACCAGTTCACCTTGGCTAATAAGCTCATCTACTACTACTACTACTACTACTTCTACTACTACTAAAAATACTACTACTACTGCTGCTTCTACTACCACTACTACTACTACTACTACAACAATTCATACTACCTCCCCAACCTATCTACCATTACCACTTACACCATCACACTATCCCAACCACCACCACCACCACCATCAGCCACGACCCGTAACGCCGCCCCGACCGCAAACACTCTCTCGTCCCCGCCGTGTGAGCCGCAGCTGTAAACACTATAGCCAAAGTGTGACCGCAGCCAGCACCACTTCTTTCACTGCGTCAGCTCCTCCTCCTCCTCCTCCTCCTCCTCCTCCTCCTCCATACCTCTCCTTCTCCTCGTGTTTCTTCTTCATCTCCTTCTTTTTCTTCTTTCGTTTTTATTTGCTTCTTATTCTTCTAGTTCTCCTTTTTGCTTCGTTTCCTTCTTTCTTCTCCTCCTCTTCCTCCGCCTCCTCCCTGTGCTTCTCTTTTTCCTCCTTCTCCTTCTTCCCCTCCTCTTTCTTCTCCTATTGCTCCTTTTTCTTTTCCTTCTTCTTCTTCTTCTCTTACTCATTTTTCTTATTCTTTTTTTGTTATTTTCATCCTCTTTCTTATATTCTTCTTCGTCTTCTCCTCCTCTTTCTCTTCCTCCTCCTCCTCCTCCTCCTCCTCCTCCTCCACGCCACGCTGCACACCTTCCTACACACAATTATGCACGTCTCTCTGTCTGTCTGTCTCTTTTCTTCTGTCTGTCTGTCCGTCTGTTAGTTTGTCCGTGTCTGTATCTTTCTATCTATGTATCTATCTATCTTTCTTTTATTTTTGTTTCTTGCTTTCGTTCTTGTTCTTCTTCTTTGTATTTTATTATCTTCAAGTATTCTAGTCTATTACTCTATCTGTACATTTAATTTCTCACGATTCCCTTTCTTCCCAATCCTTCTCCTCCTCCTCCTCCTTCTTCTTCCTTTCCCTCCCCTTTCTTCTCCTCCTTTTTAGTTTGCTTTCTTCATATTCCTTCTTTCACTTCTACTTCCCAGCTCATTTTCTCTTATTTTCATTCTTCTTCCCTTTTTTCAATCCTCCGTTTCCTCCACCCAACACCTTCTTCCCTTTCAATTAACTCAACCACCACCACCACCACCACCACCACTACCGTTATTTACCACAAGAAACCACTTATATCACCACTTATTTTTCACCCCTCTTCCCTCCCCTTTCCCTTTCTTCCTCCCCTTTAGCCAACTTCCCTTTTATCCCTCCTTGTCTTCAATCCCATATCTCTCTTCTATGTTCCTCCCATTCACTTCTCCTCTTTGTATTTCGTTCTTTTCACCCCTCTTCTTTCCTCCCTTCTCTCTCTTCTGCACTCCTTTATTTCTCCTCTTTATCCTTCGTCTTCTTTATCCCTCCTATCTCTTCTATGTTCCACCCTATTCACTTCTCTTTGTATTTCGTTCTTTTCACCCCTCTTCTTTCCTCACTTATCTCTCTTCTGCACTCCTTCTTTATTTCTCCTCTTTATCTTTAGTTTTCCTCACTCCTCTTACTCTCCTCTCTCACCCTTCTCTTCTTGTCCACACACCCCTCCATTTCTCTTCCCGTTTTATCTTTCATCCTCTTCACTCCTCCTCCTCCCCCTCCTCCTTCTCCTCCCATCTAATATAGAGTAACCATAACTGCCCTCTTTATCACCTCCAGCATCTATTTGTCTTCTGAGGGGTGTGGTCGCCGTTATCACCACTCCATCACCACCACCATCACCTCTACTACCATCACCTCCACTACCACCACCATGCCCTTCTTGTCTTAATCACCACCAACATTCTTCTTCTTCTTCTTGGTAATCCTCTCCATCTCCTTTGGTTGCTGTTTAACGACCCACTACCACCACTACCACCACTACCACTACTGCTACTACCACTAAAATCACCTCACCTCACCTCCTCTTCCTCTTTTGTCCTCCTTTCTCCAGAGTTTTTGTTTTATAGTTTACAGGTGGTGGTGGTGGTGGTGGTGACTCTTAGGCTGTGAAAGTCTTGATGGTGAGGAGGAGGAGGAGGAGGAGGTGGAGGTGGTGATGATGGTTGTGGTTGGAATGATGATGACTGTTGTAAGCTGTTAACGAGGAAAAAGAAAAAGGAGGAAGAAGAAGTTGAGGCAAAGAAGGAGAAAAAGGAGGAGGAGTAGGAGATCATGACGATGGTGAAGAAGAAACAAGAAAAGGAAGAACGAGAATAGTAAAAAAGTAGAAAATGAAAAGAAAAAACGGTATATAGAAATGGAAAAGAGGAAAAAATGAATGAAGAAATACGAAATAAAAATATATTCATTAAAAATTTGATCAAGAAGTGGACGAAGAGGAAGGAAGCAGTTGAATGAAGAGGAGGAAGGCTTACGACTAGCTGGAGGAAGATAAGAAGGGACGAATGGAAGAAGAGGAAAAGGGTTATGACCAGCTGAAGGAAGATATAAAAGAAGAGAATAAAATAAACCAGAGATAGCGAAATGAAAGTAAAGATAAAAAAACAACAAGCGAGGAAGAGAAGGAAAAAAAAGGAGCAGTTACCAAGCAAAAGGAAGCAAGACAAGAAAAATCAGGAACAACAGAAGGAAAAAAAAAGGTTGCTGGAAGATACGAAGGAGGAAGAGGAAGAAGAGGAGAACGAAGCGGCCCCGTTACGACAGAGGCAGCCACTTTATCACTTCTCAAGAGGAATGGATCTCTCACCTCCCCCTTCCCCTTCCCCTTCCCAACCATCCCCTTCCCCTTTCCGCCCTCCATGTCTCCTCCTTTCATCCCTCATCCCTTCTAGCCACCCCCTTTCTCCTCCCCTTCACCACTGTAGAAAGCATCCATTCTCTCTCTCTCTCTCTCTCTCTCTCTCTCTCTCTCTCTCTCTCGCTCTCGCTCTAGCTCTCCCTCGCTCAATCACCGTCAAAGCCGCAAAAAAATCTAGTTAAAACACATCGAGGGGCTAATTTCAATTCCCTGTTTTGTGTTTTATTTTTTGTTTTTGTTTTTGCCCCTTTCGCTCACACGCCAAGGAGGGAAAAAAAGGGTAATAAACTCTAACGACCCTTTCCCTACCACTCCTCCCTTTCTCTCTCCCTCCCTTTCCTCCCCCTCCTCCGTTCTTTTCTTCCCTCCAGGCTCATGTTCTCCAGGTGTAAAACGAAGCTTTCTCAATTTGTTCACAGGATCCGCCGCGGTGATTACAGGTGTGTGCGCGTGTAGGGGTGTGTGTGTGTGTGTGTGTGTGTGTGTGTGTGTGTGACTTGGGCTTTCTTTCTTTAGGGAGACAGCGAGTATAGTCAAACGCAACCATGCCGCGAGAGAGAGAGAGAGAGAGAGAGCAATCAGGTGAAGCTGTAAAGGGATGCTGCGACGTGAGATGAATGAATTGCTAACTAATTGAGGCTACAGTTCGCCGATAGCCGCTGATTAATAGATAGCGAGCGTCCGGCGAGCAGATATATGTTAAGAGATTAATCGATAAACAGCCGGTAGATGAGATGCATACTGATGATGGCCAGAAGGAGGAGAGGACGATAGATAGATAGAGAGATAAGGGAGAGGAGGAGAAAGAGGAGGAGGAGGGGTGGCTCGTAAAAAGCTTAATAGGGCACATACATACATACATACATATAATTTTTCTCTTTTTTTATTCCTTCTCTCTCTCTCTCTCTCTCTCTCTCTCTCTCTCTCTCTCTCTCTCTCTCTCTCTCTCTCTCTCTCTCTCTCTCTCTCTCTCTCTCTAATTGCCTTAGTGACAGGTAGTTATTAAGCTTATTTATGTCATTAACTCATGAAATCATCCCCCCTCCCTCCCTCCCTCTCCTCCTCCTCCTCTTCTTCTTCCTCTTCTTTTTCCTCTTCTTCCTCTTCACTGGTATACCACTCACAGCTTAGTTTCTTCCTTTTCCTCCTTTATCATCTTCCACTCTTCTTTCTTTATCTCTTTTATCTTTCTTTTCCTTATTTTCCTATTATTGTTTCACCTCCTTATCCTCTCTTCCTTCCCCCTACTCCCCTCTTTCATTCCTTCCATCTCCTTATCCTCTCTTCTTCCTTCCTCCTTTCTTTGTCCTTCTTTCGTTCCATCTTCTTATCTTCTCTGTTTCCCACTTTCTCACTTCTTTCCTTTCTTCTTTTTGCTAATTCTCTCTCCCTCCATCTTCCTCACCCTGTCCTCTTCTTTCCTTCTACCTCCTTTTGTTCTCTTCCTCTCTTCCCCTTCTTTACTTCCATATTCTTGTCTCCTTCCTCCCTCTCTTCCACCTCTTCCTCGTTTATCCACCATTTTCTCTCCATCCTGTTCGTCCTCTGCATTTCCCTTCGCCTATCTCCTTTTTTGTCCTCCTTTTCCCTCCCTTCTTCTTGCCCCGTCTTTACTTTCCCCTTCTGCCCCTTTCTTTTTTTTCCCTTTTTATGGTTTCAGTCTTCCCATTTTCTCTCTTTATCCTTTTCCTTTACCTTCTACTTTTCCCTCCTTCTCTTTTCCTTCTCTTTTCCTCTCCACTACTATAATCCGTCTGCTTATCTCATTATTTTTTTCCTTCTTTTCCGGTTTTTCTACTTTCTTTTCCTTCCATCCTCTTCCACTTCCCAGCTTCTTTTCTCTCATTTTCAACCTTCTTCTCTTTTTTCTTTCCTCCGCTTCCTCCTATCTCGTCCACTTTTCACCTCCTTTTCTCTCCATTTCTTTTTCTTCATCCCTTTTTCCTTCTTCCGTTTCCTCCTCTCTCTATCACTTCCCACCTCCATTCTCTCCTTTTTTCCTTCTTACCTCTTTTTTCCTTCTGTTTCTTCCTTTCTTTCTCATTTTTCACCTCCACTTCTCTTCATTTTATTTATTTCTTCCCAATTTCATATCTTTTCCTCATTTTCATTTTTTCCTTCCTCCCTTATTTTCCTCCTCCCTCCTCCCCTTCCCACTTACCTGTCCACCTTCCTTAATTATCACCCACTTATTAATTTCGCTCACCTCGATTTACGGCGCAGGTGTTATATACGAGCGATTTCCGTGTGTGTGTGCGTGCGTGTGTGTGTGTGTGTGTGTGTGTGTGTGTGTGTGTGTGTGTGTGTGTGTGTGGAATGACGATGGCAGTGCTGCAGGCTGCTGACGAGGAAGAAAAGAAAAAGAGGAAGAGGAAAAGGAGGAAGAAGAAGAAGAGGGGGAAAAGAAGAAAGAAGAGGAGGAGTATGAGCTTATAACGATGATGGAGAAAAAAACAAGGAAGAAAAAAAAAAAACGGATAAGAAAAAGGGAGACAAAGTAGAAAAGGAAAAAAAAGGAAAAAAAGGAATGAAAACAGAAAATTAAAACATACTCAACAAAAACTGTGTGTGTGTGTGTGTGTGTGTGTGTGTGTGTGTGTGTGTGTGTGTGTGTGTGTTTGCTTTAGTTTTGCATATGATTTATTTCCATGCTATGTTTTATGTATGGTGTGTGTGCGCGATCACCCGAGATGCGCCGACTCATAAATCACGCAGCGCAAACCAGACCACACGACGCTGCTTCCTCCCCGCCGTGTTTGATGTTTGTTTTGGTCCCTCTACGGTAAATGTGAGTCATCGGAGAGGTGGATACAACCTGAGCACACACACACACACACACACACACACACACGTACATATATACACACATCCGTTTTTCAAGGGTCACTTTTTTGGCTGGCTTTGGGTAGCGGTGTTTCGGGAGCATTTCACTTGGAGGCATTTCATTCAACGTTTTCCTGGTGTGTTTCTCGATAGCACGATACTGGGAGAGGTCTGCGTTATATCAGTTGGAGGCTGCGAGCTATTTTACTACGCTGAAAAGTACCTGTCTTCCGTCCCTCTACGAATACTCATGTTGCATCATCTAACTTATAATACTTATACTACATTTGTTTGTGTAAAAAAGAAGGGCAGTTCATTATTTATTTTTAATTGAGGTTTGCGTATCTCAAAATCACCAAGTATCATTTAGCTGTCCACACCAATAATGCATGAAGTCGGACAGCTTGGAAGGGAGTTGTCTAGTGGGATTGTCATTTCCCCCGTGAATTTGAGTATAATAAGTGCAGGAGTTTAACCCCCCCCCCCCCCCGTCCCCCCAAAATAAAAAAAAACAGAAGCATTTGGAGCTCCAGACTGCTGAAAAATTGACTGATTGACTGACTTATTCGTATGTGGCTTCTGTTAAGTAAGTGGGCTCTCAGAAGTGTTCGATCGAGCGCCCAGGCCATTCGTCGCTCGTTGAACACCCTCGGTAATGGTGAACACGGTCGTTTAGTCCCTCGAAGTGATGGCGCCGCGACGTACAAGGAGGAAGAGGTTGTTGCTGTTGTATATGATTAGGGAGACGCACACTCGGCCACGCCCCCACGACAGGTACCTTTGTGCTTGCCTTCTCTCTTCCCTTTCGCCAAGTCAGTCTGTGTCGCTTCCCTCTTACCTGCCTCTCTTTCTACCTTTTCCTCAGTCTATCTCATTTCCCTTGTATACCTGGTTCCTCTCTTTTCACCTTTTCCTCAGTCTGTCTCCCTTCCCTCGTGTCTGCCTCTCTTTCTACCTTTTCCTCAGTCTGTCTCCCTTCCCTCGTGTCTGCCTCTCTTTCAACCCTTCCCTCAGTCTGTCTCGCATCCCTTGTATACCTAGCTCCTCACGTTCTACCCTTCGTCAGTCTGTTTTCCTATCCTCTGCTGATTTACTGTGTTGTTTTTATCACTTTCTTTTATTTTGTATTTTGTATGGATATCGAATTCCTTGTTTTTGTTTGTTTGTTTGTTTTCCTTTCAGCCTACCAGCATAATTTCTAAGAGTGTTTTTTTTACCCTTCTATCGCCTCCTCTTCACCTTTCGTCATTCATCCTCCCTACCCTTGTTTCTCTACTTCTTTGTTTTCTATTACACTCTTTTATTAATGGGTTTTCATCATATGCTTTTGTTATCATCCCCTTTCCTCCCTCTATCACCTTTTGCCTGCTTTCTGTTTCCATTTGACTCCGTTTCTTCCTCGTCTTCCTCCCTTTTTTGCTTCCTGTACGTTCTTCCTTACTGCTCTTACAGGTTACATCCTTCCTCCTCCTCTATCTACCTTTCATCTTAAGTCCTTGTAGTTCCTCTCCTTGCACCGCTCACCTCCTCCCCCCTTACCTCTACTCTCCTACCTGTAATCCTTCCCTCGCTCACCTTTCCTTCTAATATCAGGACACCTCTCTCCCCGAAATTAACCTATATCTCGGCCACTCCTCTTAGACTCTTTGTAGGAGCAGTGAGTAACGGACTTTTTTTTTCATTATTGTTATCTTCTTTTTTGCCCTTGAACTGCTTCCTCTACTTTAAAAAAAAAAGATATGACACTTGGTTCTATAATTCCCTTAAGTGACTTTTTTTGTGGATCTTTTTCCCTTAAGAACTCCTCCTTTTGCTTCTTCCTCCACCTGCTCCTCTTCCTTTCCTTCATCCTCTCCGAAGCTATTAACAGAAACCTCCCGCTGCCTTAACACGCACTTTAACGCCTCCTCCTCCTCCTCCTCCTCCTCCTCCTCCTCCTCCTCCTCCTCCTCCTCCTCCTCCTCCTCCGGTTGCAGTGTTAGCCCATAAAGACGCTCATAAACCATCGTGTTCATCCTCGCTCTCAAAACTTCCTCCTTGATGTTCCTGTTGATCAGAATTTAAGTTTAAAGAGGAGGAGGAGGAGGAGGAGGAAGAGGAAGATTAGGAAGGTTACAAGGAAGAGGATGGTTAAAACGTCACTGAGGATTTGTGACTGTGGGTGTGCGTGTGTGTGTGTGTGTGTGCGTGTGTGTTTGAAAGTTCACATGCTTCAGAGGAGATAAGTGCTTTTTCAATTTTACTTGTGTGTTTGTACGTGCGTGTTTGATGCTTATGAAAACACACACACACACACACACACACACACACACACACACACACACACACACACACACACACACACACACACACACACACACACACACACACACACACACACACACACACACACACACACACACACTCGAGGAAGCGCGTGCAAGCAAGTCTCCTTCAGCTTCTGTCACGAGAGCAAACACGAAGGAGGAATCAACCCCCCTCCCCCTTCTCTCTCTCTCTCTCTCTCTCTCTCTCTCTCTCTCTCTCTCTCTCTCTCTCTCTCTCTCTCTCTCTCTCTCTCTCTCTCTCTCTCTCTCTCTCTCTCTCTCTCTCTCTCTCTCTCTCTCTCTCTCTCATTCATTGTTTGTACGAATGTGTGTACAGAGAGAGAGAGAAATAAAACACCCATCCAGGTGCTTTGAACTCTACCGAAGCGGCTTCCAGGTGTAAAAGGAGGAAGGGGAGATGATGGGGAGGAGGAGGAAGAGGAGGAGGAGATGTGAGGGGGAAATGAGAGAGACGTGAGCGGAGATGTCGATAGAGAATGGGAAGGGGAGTAGTAAGCGGCGGGAAATAGCAATGATGCGGAAGAGTAATGTGGAGGAATGAAGGAATGGCAGGAGGAAGAGGAAGCGATGGTGTGAAGAACATAGGAGTGATGGGAAAGGGACAAATCAGTGATGGGCGGAATATAGCCAGTAAGGAGTAGATGGGAATGGGAGAAGCTGTGTTGATGATGCGTAGCGGGGAGTCATTGGAAGGGTAATGGAGAATGATGAAGGTAGGAAAGGGTTAGGAATGGAAAGGAAGAAGAAGAATGATGTTGGAAGAGATGGACTGAAGAAAAATCCCTGGGAGGAGGAAGAGGAGAGAAAGGAAGAAGAAGAGTGGTGGGGGAAGAGCTGGACTGAAGAGAAATGACTGGGATAAAGAAGATGAGAGAGAGGAAGAAGAGTGATGGGGGAAGAGCTGGACTGAAGAGAAATGACTGGAAGGAAAAAGAGAAGAGAAAGGAAAAAGAGTGATGGGAAAGAGATGGACTGAAGAAAAATGATTGAGAGGAAGAAGAGGAGAGATGAGAGGAAAACAGTGATGACCAGAAGTTAGTTTGCAGTGACAGAGAGGAGGAAGGAAAGAGGAAAGAACGGGAATGAGTAAGAGGAATGACGGAGAGGAGAGGGAAGGAAAGAAGAGCAGCGGAACGGAATGAAGCGCTCAGGTAATTCATGATATGGGCACGGTTGCAGGAAGGTGAGAGGAGGGAGAGGGAGAGAGGAGGGAGAGGGAACAGGGGTACAGGTGAGTGGGTGGCGGCGGCGGGTCAGTCAACATTCACCTGTGTGCTAATTAACGCTCATTATGCACGGCCTACAGGTACGGCAGGTGTGGCGGGAACGTGCGGGGGTAATCAAGGCACCTGCGTGTTTGTCTCCCCCGCCAATTAGTCAACAGGTGCACCGTTAGGATGTCCAGGTAGAGGCGCTGTGCTCACCTGTGGCGCTGTGTGTATCGGAGGCGGGAATGTTTAGCTGGCGTGATGATGTGGGCTTGATTGTTGTTTTATTATTTTTCTTCATTTATTTTTCTGCTTTATTAGATATTTTGTAGTTATTGTTGCTCTTATATTTTCCTTTCTTTCTTTTTTTTATACTTAACGTTTTCTGTCGCTCTTTTTTTCTACCTTTACTTCTTTACTTTATTATACTTCATTCATTCTGTTGAGTTCTTTTTCTTTTTTTCTTTAACTCTACTAATTATTTTCTGGAGGTCATTAACTTTTTTTCTTTCTTTCCTTATTTTTTGATCATATGTTTTCCATTTTTCCGTAAGTCCATTTTTTTCGTCCTTTCCTTTACTTTACTTGCATTCTAACTCATTTTTGTTGAAGCTGTCTGGAGCCCAAATAACATGTCGAGATTTTGTTATTTTTATTTTCAGTGTTGTGGTTTTCTGTTATCAGTTAAATTCAATGTTACTTCCTACGTTTATTTTTTTCCTCTGAGTGAATTTGTTATTACTCTGCGTTCGTACATGGTTTTCTGCTGTTATTTGCTTGTCTGAGTGAATTTTATCGTTGTTTTTATCGTAATCACATTGTCGTTCTTCTTATGCGTTCGTACTTGGTTTCTGTTATTTGCTTCTCTGAGTGAATTTTATCGTTGTTTTTATCGTAATCACATTGTTCTTCTTCTTAACATACTTTCTTGCTCGTGATTTATGTAACCAATAAGATTAATAACATATTTTCTTACCACCTACTCTCTTGCTTCCGTTTATAAATCACACACACACACACACACACACACAAGCATATTCACTCCTGCGCATTAAAAAGACAAAACCTTTTTATTTCTGTTTCGTGCTGTAGTTTTATCATTTCTCGATTACAATACTTCTCTTTCTAATAATTTATGTCGGCAAAGATAATTATTATATATTTTCTTACCCTATTATTTTCTGGCTTCCGTCTACACGTCTTTACACACAAAAACATATTCACTCTGGCATATTAATTCATCCTTTTATTTTTATTTCGTGCTGTACCCTTCCCATTACTTAATAACGACACTCTAATGATTAATGTGGTCAAATTTCTACATATTTTATTACGCATTAATATCTTTTGCTTCCGTCTTCACATCTTCACACACAAAACCACATTCACTCTGGCATATTAATCTCATTCTTTTTATTTATTTTATGCTGTAGCCTTCCCATTACTTGATAACGACTCTTTCTAATGATCTATGTTGGCAAAAATAACTCCTACATAGTCTTTTTCTTGCTTCCGTTTTCACAATATCTTTACACACACACACAAACAAAAGCAAAATCACTCTTGCACATACCTCCCTCTTTTGATTATTTACTTCGTGGTGTAGTTTCCCATTACTCGATGACGATAATGACGATAGGAACAATTACCTCGGACAGCATAATGAACGTCTCCGGCAATTAGACGCGAACTGCTTGACGGCTTGAGGAAGGCTGTTAGTGTATCCGTTACCTATTACGAGACTTATTATTTATTCATTAGGTGGATTCTTCGCTTCCTCCATGTCACTCATTCTCAAGCAAAGAAGTGGAATGAAGAGAAGGTATGTTGGTGAGGAGGAGGGAAGGGGAAGAGATGGAGGAGGAGAAAGAGGGAGATGGTGAAAGAGGACGAGGAGGAGGAGGAGGTTGTGGTGTAGCAAGAAATGAAGGAGGAGGAGGAGGAGGAAGAGGAGGTGGAACAGGAAAAGAAGGAGGAAAAGGAAGAGATAATGTAGGAAGAAAACTAGATAGATAAGCCTGAGGAGGAGGAAGAAAAAGATTATAAAGGAGAGAAGGAGGAAGAGGAGGAGGAGAAGGACGAGGAGGTGATGGGGCAAGAAAAGAGAGAGAGGAAGAAGAGGAGGAGGAGAAGATAAGGAACAGGAATAATAGATTTAAAAACATGAGAAAGAAGCGGAAGAAGAAGTATATAAGATGAAGAAGGAGGAAGAAGAATATGAAAGAAGGAGGAGGAGCAGAAAAAGGAGAAGAAGAAAGAAAAAGAAGAGAAGATGGTAACAGAGCAAAAATAATAGACTGAGAAACCTGAGGAAGAAGATGACGAAGTAAAAGAAAAAAAAAGAAGGAAGAGGAGGAGGAAGATGAAGGAGGAACAGGAGAAGAAGCAACAGGAGGAGGAGGAAGTGAAGCAGCAGCAACCGTGTGTGTGTGTGTGTGTGTGTGTGTGTGTGTGTTTCTTCCCTACGTTAATATTATGATGTCAGCAATGTTTACCGGCCGGCTCAGCGCAGCGTATTTTAGCCAAGAGTCAATTTATGCGAGTTAGCCCTGCAGCGCCGAGCCGTCACTCCCGCTGCCTGTTCTTCCCTAATTATCCTGTCCAATTTTTGTGTCAGCCGCTCCTTATCACGCGTCTGTCCTCGAGCGGAAAGTAGTACAGAGGTCTGGGGGGCAAGGGAGGGAAATTGTCAGGTTGTGCGAGGTAAGGAGAGGAAAATAGAAATGACTGTGTAACGGGGGGTGTAAGGTAGTCAGGGTGGGAAGTGCTGTCTCTCCGTGCAATAGAAAATGGGGGTTTCTATACAGAGTGAGGTGGGGTTGTTGGAGACGGTGGATTGGTGTGTGTGTGCGTGTGTGTGTGTGTGTGTGTGTGTGTGTGTGTGTGTGTGTGTGTGTTGGGGAAAAAGTATACGGAAGAATGACTTAGGAGAAACTTAGCATACAGAGAGAGAGAGAGAGAGAGAGAGAGAGAGAGTTAGTAAGTTAGAAAGAAACCTATTAAGACGTTTGAAATAATGGGAGACAGGAACGAAAGAAAGACAGGGAGGATGAAAAAGTTGAACGGAGAAAAAAGATAAAGAAAATAAAAGGAAGTAGAAAGAAGCTGCGAGAGAGCCAGACAGAGAGCTAGAGAGAGAGAAAATCAAAACATATTTATAACCTTACCTTTTTTTCTTTTTCTCTTTTCAGTTACTACACGACAAAAAAAAAATACATTCGTCGCATTTTTCCATCCCAAGGTAAGAAGTTATCACAGTTGTACAGTTTTTCTCTCCCTTTTTCTCCCTCTTTTTCTTCGCCTTCGCCCACTTTCGAATCTTGACCCACCCAGCTGTTCATCCCTCCTTCCTGACCTGGTCGATAAATGGGTACCTGGGGAAACCTGGGGGAGGTAAACTGGGGTAACCCGGATGTTGCACCTGCCCTGTGTCCCGGGGTAAGGGGTTTTCATCCACCCCGCAGTCTCAAAAGGGCTTATGTGACGGAGATGAGCACTGTGGCCACGCGTAGCTATTGTGTATGCTCCCAGCTTTAACTTTACCTTATGTCCACTTTTTTTTCTCGACACTTTTTCTTTTCTTTTTTTATATTGTCTTCATTTTTCCTTCCTTTCTTTTTCCAGGTCATTTTTTTCCGTTTACGATTAATCATTTTTTTCCTTTTAAATCTCCTGTTTCTGTTTTCCTCTCCTCTATTATCCATTCTTCCTCTACTTCCCTTTTCTCCCCAGCCCACTTTTTTATTTTGTTTTCATTTTTCCCTCCTTTCTTTTTTCCAAGTCATTTCTTTGCGTTTACGATTAATCATTTTTTTTCCTTTTAAATCTCCTGTTTCTCTTTCCCTCTCCTCTATTATCCATTCTTCCTCTGTTTCCCTTCTCTCCCCAACCTTTCTCACCCCTCTACTCTCCCCCTTCCCACACGTATTTCTCCCCTTTCCTCCCCCTCCCCCTCCCTTCTTGTCCCATCCCATTTTTCTTCCCTCCTCCCTTGCCTAACTATCCCTCTCTCTCCCACCCTTCCCCCTCCCCCCTCCCCCATCTTATCCACGAACAATTATATGCAAATGACCGTCACAAGTTTTTAAAGGGGGGAGGGGGAGGAGGAGGGGGGCAGGAGGGGGAGCATCAATAATTACCTTTTAATAACATATCCTCCCTCCCTCCTCTCCCCCTTCTCTCTCTCTCTCTCTCTCTCTCTCTCTCTCTCTCTCTCTCTCTCTCTCTCTCTCTCTCTCTCTCTCTCTCTCTCTCTCTCTCTCTCTCTCTCTCTCTCTCTCTCTCTCTCTCTCTCTCTCTCTCTCTCTCTCTCTCTCTCTCTCTCTCTCCTAATTGCACCCCCACACACCTGCCTAATCACTTGGTCCACCTGTCATAATCTGCTTTTTAATTAACGTTTCTTCCTCCATTAGAAAAAAAAGTAGAAAACTCCACTAAGATAAAAAATAATAATTACTCCGCGGAAACACTCAATCATCCCCGAAATTTATGCCGTTTTTCAATTATTTCTCCAAGACTTTTCCCGTTACGCCGCTGACTCGTAGAAACCACTGCTGCTGGTGCTGGGTACGCGTAAAAACCGGTGACTTGCCTGCTTGTAGTCACGTAGCCTTTTATCTGTACCTGTAGTAGAAACCTTGGATATGTTTTTGAGTATTCGTAGGAACCTGTCGTGAACCCGTCCATACCAGAAAACCAGCTGAAACCACTACGAATCCATCTATAGTAAAATTTTTGCTATGAAACCCAAAAAATATCGTGTTTTAGTATTGGATGACATCGTTGGATAATCACAAACCTTCAAATGCCTCCAGGATACTGTTACCACCACTACCACCACCACCATCACCATCACCACTACCACCACCACCATCTCAAATCTCAACTCCCAAACTCCCTAACTCCACTCTACTTAACTTTCCCTTCCCCACCACTACCACCTCCTCCACCACTATCACCATCACCCTTGCTTTGGTCAGTGGTCGACTAATGGTTAGAGTTTCTGAGTGCTGAGCAAGAACAGAATGCCAGTACAGAGTTCCCAGACAATGATGGGCCTTAACAGACACCTTTCCAGAAGCCTTCGGAGAGACCCGGTCGCACTGGGTGACTTGTTGCAGAGCGAAGAGTGGCTCATACAAACCTAATACGGAGCCTCGAGTGTTGATAGAAAGCGTCGGCGGCTGATATACCTGTTGCAGAGCGTTAAGTGTTGATACAAACCCATTAGTGAGCCTCGCGTGTGTGATAGTTTTGTTAAGGAACGATGTGTAATGAGAGAGAGAGAGAGAGAGTTTAGTCTGTTGAGGATTTAAGTTTTTTACGTGTTAGCCTATAGCGCCGGTAGGCTTTCTTCAGGGGCCTGGTGGTTGGTCCAAGCCCGTCATGGAGCAGGCAATTTTTTTTAAAGTGGCGCCATTTATTCTTAGCTCATGCTGCCCCCCGGAACTCATTCTTGATTCACTTGGACGGTTTCTTCTAGAGTCCGGGTTGATGGGTGGTCTTCAGGACAGCATGTGGATAGTCTTAGGCCACTCGGCGGTGACTGAAAAATCCCTGGTGGTAGCGTGCGCATTCGAACCCGCGTCGTCCAGAACCCGCGGTTAATGCGGGCCCCGCACGCTAACCACTCAGCAACCCCCTGGTGAGAGTTCTGTTACAAGCTGATCCAGGGGTGACACAGACCTAAGAGAGCTTTTTGGTAACGTTAGACTTTGCAAGGAACGATGGTGAAGGGCGACAGCAATTTCTGGTGATGATTAACAAAATATTACAGAGTGCTGGGTGACGATAGAAGCCCCGCTACAAGCTGATCAAGAGGTGGTGCTGAACTAACAAAGCCTTGCATACTGACAGACTTGGTAGCGAATGTTGTGAAAAGAGAGAAAGAGAGAAATAGAGAGTTTTAGGTGGTGATTAACATGTTACTGAGTTTTGGGTGGTGACAATCATGTTGCTAGCTAATACTGAACTAGAAGAGCCTTGCGTACTGACCGACTTTGCAACTAATGATGAGTAAGGAGAGAAAGAGAGAAGTGCAGGTAGAAATAAGATTGTTACAGACTTTGGGGTGGTGATAGTCCTGTTACAAGCTAATACATAACTAGTAGAACCTTGCATACGAACTGACTTAGTAACGGACGAAGGTATGTGATGATAGCAAGCTCTGGGTGTCGATAAAATGTCTGGTAGTGCTGGGCTGCGCATAAGACGTGTTACAATCTGTCGAGTGATGATGCTCCTTTTACAAGCTGATAAAAGGGTGATACTAACCTAACAGAGCCTTGCTTAGTGACAGTCTTGATCACGAACGAAGGTGTGTATTGATGGTGAGCTCCGGGTGTCGGCAAAGTAGGTTGGTAACGTTGGGTGGCGCCGGAGCCCTGTTACAGACCGTTGGGTGCTGGCGGCCTCCTCCAGGGTGCGGTCACCACGCTTCCTCAACCGTGTAAATGACTTTCCACTTCCCACCTGGACCCTCGCTCACTCCCCCGCCTCCCCCTTCCTTGCCACCCTCGCCCCTTCCATCCTTCTTCCCTCCCTCGCCTCCCACTGTTATTCTCCTTCCTTCTCTCCCTTCCTTGCCACCCTCACCCCCTTCCCTCCTCCTTCTTCCCTCCCTCGCCTCCCACTGTTATTCCTTCCTTCTCTCCTTTCCTTGCCACCCTCACCCCCTCCTTCTTCCCTCCCTCCCCTTCCACTGTTATTCCTTCCTTCTCGCCTTTCCTTGCCACCCTCATCCCCTCCTTCTTCCCTCCCTCCCCTTCCGCTGTTATTCCTTCCTTCTCTCCTTTCCTTGCTCCCCTCGGCCTCCTCCTTCCTTTTTCACTCCCTCGCCTTCCACCATCATTTCCTTTCCTTTCCCCCTTCCTTCCCTCCTCTTCCTTCCTTCACCCCATTTCTTTGCTCCCTCTCCGTTTTCCTTTATTTCTTCCCTCTCTTCCACTTCCTCCTCCCTCCTCTCTCTGCTTTCTAAGATTATAGTTCCTCCTCCCACCCTCCTCGTCTTCCTCCTCCACCCTCTCTCCGTCCTCTTCCCCCTCCCTCGCCCCCCTCCTTTACTCCCTCTCCTCCTCCCACTATTATTCCTTCCTTCCTTTCCTCCTCCTCCTTCCTCCACTTCCAACTAGACTGTCATTCCTTTCCTCACCTTCTCCTTCTCCTACCCCCTCTTCCTCCACCACTAGTCCTTTCCTTCCTTCCTTCCTTTCCTTCCTCTCCCTCCCTAGGCCCTCTTTCCTACCCTCCTTCCCCTATTTTTCCTCCTTCCCTCCACTTCCTCATTCTTCCCTCCACTTCTTCCTTCCCAAAATCACCGACCTTCCCCTTCTCTCCCCCTCCTTCATACCAGTCCGCTCTTAACGATTATTCCTTCCCTTCCCTTCCTTCTTCCTTTTCCTCCCTTCGCTCCCTCCTTTTCTACTTTCTTGTTCCCTCCTTGTTCTCTCCTCTCGTTGCTTCCATCTTCCTCCAACTTTCCTCCCATTCCTTCCTTTCTTCCCTCCTTTACTAAACCTTTTCATTCCCTCCCTTCGTTATTCTTCCCTCCTTCCCTTCCTCTTCCTTATCCTTCTTCTCTCTCTCTCTCTTTCTCGTCTGTGTCATTGCTTCCCTCGTCCTCATGAGAGAGAGAGAGAGAGAGAGAAGGAAAGCCCGTTATAACTAGATTTTTTTTTCAACGCGTGGGTGCAACTGACTCCTCCTCCTCCCCCTCCTCCCCCTCCTCCTCCTCCTCCTCCTCCTCCTCCTTCTTCACCTTCCTTCCTCACTTCCTTCCTCCACTCCTTTTAAGACCTTCCTCCTCTCCTCTTCCCTTTTATCAATGTCTTCGTAATTACTCCTCCATCAGCAGTTCTTCCTCCTCCTCCTCCACCACCACCACCAACAACAACAACAACAACCACACCCACGCCTCCACTTGCAACCTTTCCTGCTTCTCACCTACTCCACCACTCACCTCCACCACCACCACCTCCACCACCACCACTACCACCACCACCACCACCACCATCACCCTCACCTTTCCACCACACCACACCTGCTTTTCCATCCTCACCTCCTCCTCCTCCTCCTCCTCCTCCTCCTCCTCCTCCTCCTCTTCCACCTCTTCTTTCCTCCTCCCTTTCCCCTCCCTTGTTTTGTTACCCCTTCCCCCCCCTCCCCCCTCCCCTCCCTTCCTCTCACTCCCCAATGCATAAGGGTGAAGCTCCTCCACACACACACACGCACACACACACACACACGCTCGACTAATAGGTTCATAAGCAAAAAAAATCGTTAATACATTTCTAATTGCACGCACATAAAGCAAATATGAAGGATGTACACACACACACACACGCGTACACACACATATACATACACACCCTAGGCACGCACATGTCGGCATTACTCACGCACACACGTACACACGCTACAAGATATTTACACACACGCACATAAGTTGGCGGTCAAAAAAAAAAAAAGAAGTAACATTGCAAATCATTATGGAGAGAGAGAGAGAGAGAGAGAGAGAGAGAGAGAGAGAGATTCCACTTCATAAAAAACATAAATTATTGTCAAAAAAAATATACGAAAAATTGCTAATAGAAAAATCCAATAACATAAGGGGAAAAAAACGCATCAAGAGTTTTTTTTTTTTTTTTATAGTGAGAAATTGTCAGTTTTTAGATAAGAGAAAATAACTTAGAGAAGAAGACAATTTATGGGTAACAAATAACTGAATTTACACAAAACCGAAGGAGAGATGGATACGGTGGTGGTGGTGGTAATGGTGGTGGTGGTGGTGGAGGTGGAGGTGGTGGTGCATTGCGTGTCTTCATAAACTTTTGCATTTAATACCTAACCTCCTCCTCCTCCTCCTCCTCCTCCTCCTCCTCCTCCTCCCCCTCCTCTTCCTTTGGCTCCTCCTCTGACTCCTCTTATTGACAGGTGCGTGTGTGTGTGTGGAAGAAAGAAGAGAGGTAAAGCAGGAGGAGGAGGAGGTAAACATTCTCTCCTCCCGGTATCAGTTACGGTATAATGTAAGTTAAGGTGACGTAGGAGATAATGAGATCGATATTTTTGGAGCATTATCTATGTTATGATTTTTATTATAGTTGGTGTTCTTCTTTTTCTTCTTCTTTTTTCTTCCTTTTCATCTTCTCTTCTTGTTTTTTTCTTTTTCTTCTACTTCTACTTCTACTTCATCTTTTTGTTCTTATTATTATTATCACTATTATTCGTATTATTATTATTATTATTGTATCATCATTATCATCATTATTATTGCTGTTTTTCATCTCTTAACATTTATATTTTGTTATTTTTTTGTTTTGTTTTCTTGTTGCAGTTGTTATCATTGTTGTTGTTGTTGTTGTTGTTATATATGTAGCTATTTCTCAAAGTCTACATAGCTACATATTTATCTTCCTAGTCTCCAGGGGTGTGATATTAGATTTTCTCGACTTAACGTTCAATATTTTCTACCTTTCTAAATGGAGATAAATCGCTTTCTCATAAACCGTAATATTCAAGAGACCATTTATATATGTCGTTTGTTATCGTTCATGTTATTTATTTCATCCATTTTATGCTTTCCATAATTTTTTTTTGCGGATGGGATTTCTTATCTTCTTTTTTTTGCTCTTTCTTATTTTCCTCTTTCTTATTTTTTTCTTATTTCCTACTCTCTTATTTTCTTATTTTCTTACTTCTCTATTCTTCCTTATTTTCCTTATTTTCCTATTAGTTTTTTTTCTTATTTCGTATTCTTTTATTTTCTTATTTTCCTCCATTATATTTTCTTGTTTTTTTTCTTATTTTCCTCTTTTGTTTGCTTATTTCCTTATTTCCTATTTTCTTATTTTCCTCTATGTCCTTATTTCAATTTCATCAGTTCCTATTTATTTGCTAATCTCTTTTATTTCTCTTTCCATTTTTCTTTTATTCCACCTCGTTGTTGCTCTTCTGTTGACTTTCCTGGGCATTCCTTTCATAATATTCCATCTAAAAGGCTTACGACTCTTCCATCAGAAAAGAAAAAAAACAATCCAACATATATTATTTTCCTATTTCCTTCATTTTTCTTCATATTTCAACGTCTGTTTTCTCCTTTCCCCCTCCATTTGCTTTCCTGGGCATTCCTTTCATAATACTCCATCTAAGGTTAACGACTCTTCCCTCAAAAACAATAAAAAAAACAATCCAGTATATATTATTTTCCTATCTTCTTCCTTTCCGCCATATATTCACGTCTGATTTCTTCTTTTCCTCCTCTATTTGCTTTCCTGGGCATTCCCTTCATAATACTCCATCTAAGGCCACAACTCTTCTATCATAAAAAATAAACTCCAGAATGTGTGTCAGTCCCTTCTTTAGTAGCATCAACATTTTCTTCTCTTTTTAAGCCCGTCTCTCCATCTGCCTCTCGCCCGTCAGCTTTCCTGCATAATCTCCCTCCTTGGGTTAGTTCGGCTACTTTACCCTCGGCTCCGGCATTTGGTTAGCATACATTACTTAAATATTCGCCTTTGCTATTAATTTTTACATCATTCTGTTCTAACTGCCTGCCTTGTATTTTCTCTCTCCTTTCTTTCTTTTTCTTTATCTCCCTTTTCTTCTTTTTCTTAGGTGTTTCAGTATTGTTATTTATTCCTTCCATCCTTATCCTCCTCGTTTCTCTCTCTTCTTCTCCTCCTCCTCGTCGTCACTCTTTGATTCTTCTCCCTCCTCTTCCTTTCCTCTCACTCCTCTTTATTATTTCATTCTCTATTCCTCTTTCTTACTTCCACTTCTCTTCTTATTTGCTTCCTTCCTTCGTTTTCTCTCACTCTTATCTCTCTTGTTTTTTGTTTTTTTCATTGGCTTTCTAACCTTTTATTAACACGTTTTCGTTTTTAGTATTCGCTCCTGCATTATTTTTCTCATTATTTTATTCTTCCTGTCCGTAATAATATTCATCCTCTCGCGTTCAACTTTTCAATTCTTTTTTATTGAGTTTTTCTTTCCCCTTATTAGCATATTTTAGCCTTAAGTTTTCGTGCACGTTTGTTTCTTTTCCACTAATATTTTTTTTCCTTTTCTTACTTTTCATCTCTATAGCCTTTTTTTCCTTTCCTTTCCTATTGTTTTTTTTTTTTCGTTTTACTTCGTTTCTAGTCTATGGTTCCGTGTCCCATCATCCTCCTTCCTTTCCTTTCCCCTCCTTTTTTTTATTTTTCCAGTTTCATTTTATATCTAGTCTCTGTTTTTCCTTTCCCTTCGTCCCTGCTTGAGTCTCCTTTCTTTTCCTTATTTTCCTTCGTTTCATCACCTTTATAATCTCTGTTTTTCCTTTCCCTTCGTCCCTGCTTGAGTCTCCTTTCTTTTCCTTATTTTCCTTCGTTTCATCACCTTTATAGTCTCTGTTTTTCCTTTCCCTTCGTCCCTGCTTGAGTCTCCTTTCTTTTCCTTATTTTCCTTCGTTTCATCACCTTTATAATCTCTGTTTTTCCTTTCCCTTCGTCCCTGCTTGACTCTCCCTTCCTTTCCTTATTTTCCTTCGTTTCATCACCTTTATAATCTCTGTTTTTCCTTTTTCCTTCTCCCCGGCTTCCCTTCCCTCCCCTTTTCTTTCTTCCTTCGGTTTATCTCCCTTCTCCTTTTTTATTTTCCCTTTCCCTTTCCGCCTTTCCTTTTTCCCCTTCGTCTCTCCCTTTTCCTTCTTGCCTTCCCTTCCCTTTCCTCTCCCTTTTCCCCTTCGTTTTATCTCGTTTCTAGTCTATCCCTTTCCCTTCTTGTCTTACCTTCCCTTCCCTCTCCCTTTTTCTCCTTCGTTTCTTCCTTTCCTAGTTTCCTCTTCCCTTCTTCTTCTTCCTCCTTGCTGCTAACTTTTAATATTATTCCACGTTTGGCCTTTCGAATCTTCTCCACTGGTTTTGATTTTTCTCCTTCAACCTTTCCTCCTCCTCTTCCTTCTCCTCCTCCTCCTCTTCCTCCTCCTCTTCTTGCTAGTCATGGCGCGGTTCAGTGTGCCGTAAATTCCTCGCCCAACCTGTCTTCACATGTATTATTTCATATTGTGATACCGCTTTTCCTCCTGCCTTCCCTCCCCTCCACCCCTCTCTCCCTCTCCTCTGCTTCCCTCTCCCCCTTCCTCCCCCTCTTCAGCTTCCTTTCCCTTCCCTCCCTCCTTCCCCTCAGCTGCTTCTCTCTCTCTCTGTCTCCCTTCCTACCTGCCTGCCTTCCCTTCTTCTTCTTAGATGCATCCCTTCCTTTCTCCCCGTCTCCTCCTCCTCTCCCTTCCTCACCTCTCTCCCTCCTCTTCCTCCTATCTGCATCCCTTCCCTTCCCTTCGTCTCCTCCTCCATCTTCCTCCCCTTCTCTCTCCCTTCTCTCCCCCTCTCCTCCTAGTTGCATCCTCTCTTCCTCCCTCCACCTCTTCTATCTTTCGAGGTCCTCCGCTCCTTTCTTCTCCCTCCTTCATGTTGTACTCCATCCTTACCCTCCTCTTCCTCCTCTTCCTCCTTCTCCTCTCTTCCTTGTTGCCTTCCTCCTTTTCACTCTTTGATTCTTCTTCTTGCTCTTCCTCTCTTTTCCCTCCTCCTTTTTTTGTTTTGTTCTCTCTTCCTCTTCCTTGTTTCCTCTTTTCTTCTTCTTTGCTTCCTTCCACCTTCAACCCTCATCCCCTTTTTCTTTCTTTCCTTCGCTCTTGTTCTTCCTCTATGATCCTTCTTTCTATCATCCACTATTCTTCTTTTCCCTTCTTTTATCCTTTATTCTAACTCTCTTTGTTCATTCCTTCTCTCTTCCTCTTTCTTACTCTATGATACTGTTTTCCATTCTCTATTTTTTCCTTTCTTTCCTTCCATCCTTTCTCATTCTCTTCCCTTCTTCCTTCCTGCCCTTCTCTCTTCCAACTTTTATCCATTCCCGTCTCTACGCTCACTCCTTGTTCCACCTTCAATTCTCTTCATGTATTCCCTTATTCATCTTATTTATCATCTTCCTTTCCCTAATTATCTATCGCCTTCCCTGTTGTACCTCACCCTTCTCTCTCTTATCTTCTCCTGTCCCTCTTCCTTCATCCCACCTTGCCCCTTCTCCTTCCCCCTTCTCCTCCTCCTCCTCCGCTTCGCCTCACACTATAACCCAGTCGAGCTTGTGCGCTTGTTCGTGTCTAAACCTTATTTTCTTATGTTCTTGTATCTTCATTCGTCCGTATATATACAGGTTGACTTTTCTCTCTTTTTCTCTCTTCCTCTTTCTCTTTCGTTTTCATGTTTTTCCCTTCTTTCTCGTCTCTTCTTTTTATATTTTCTTGTTGCTGTCTATGTTTTTTTTTGTGTGTGTGTGTTTCTGTGACTTCATTTGTTTGTATTTCTTTATTTTGTCGTATTTTCTCTCTTTCTTCTTTCTTTTTTTCTTTCTTTCTCATTTTATCTTGTCCTTCCTCGTGACTTCACTTGTCGCCTTCTTCTTCTTCTTCCTCCTCTCCTTCTTCTTTTTCTCCTTTTTTTTCATTTTCTTCTTCTCTCTCTCTCTCTCTCTCTCTCTCTCTCTCTCTCTCTCTCTCTCTCTCTCTCTCTCTCTCTCTCTCTCTCTCTCTCTCTCTCTCTCTCTCTCTCTCTCTCTCTCTCTCTCTCTCTCTCTCTCATTTCTTAACCTTTACTTCATTTATATTTTTCTCACTATTCTCTATTATGATTTCAATTTTCGTACTTCTCCCTACGTTTATTATTATTTATTTCCTTCGCATTCGTCTTTATTTTCACGCTTTTCTCCCGCAGATGTTTCACTTTTTTTCCCCCTCTTCCTCTTTTATTTCCACTTATATATTTATTTTCCTGCTCCTTGCTTTGTTTTGCGTTCGGATTGATATTTACTTATGTCTATATTTGCCTATCTTTATTCGTTTGTGCCATTCTTCCTTTTCATATATTTTCCGACCACCTGTTGTGTTTTCCCCCCTCCTTCCCCTCCTCTCTCTCTCTCCTCCATTTCTCATTTCTCCTCCTCTTATTCCCTCCTCCCACTTCTCTCTCTCTCTCTCTCTTACTCTTCCACCTTCCTTGGCTATCTCATTTTTTCCCTTCCTTCTCTCCTTCTTTCTTTTTTTTTTTTTTTTTGCCTAGCTGCATTTCTGATTCAGTATCGATTTGTATTTTATTCAGAATGTGTGTGTGTGTGTGTGTGTGTGTGTGTGTGTGTGTGTGTGTGTGTGTGTGTGTGTGTGTGTGTGTGTGCGTCTGCGTGGTCATGTTTGCTCGTCCAAATATGCCTTGATTTTTCTTTTCATATCCTCGTTTTTAGTATCGTTTTTATGACGGTAACCTAATTCACCATCTGTCTGAATTTGCTTGCATATAACTTTATCTATTTGTGTTTATCTATTCACCTGTTTATCGATCTATTTGCACCTGGCGACTACTTTCACTAATCACTAATCACACCAATTATTTGTCTACCTATTCTCACTTTCGGGGTTATGTGACGGAGGTGAGCATAGAGGCCACGCGCAGATACACCATATGCTTATAACTTCACTTCTTTTCTTTCCCTTTCTCTCTCTCTCTTCACTGTCACCCTATGTATACCTACTTACCAGTGTGACGGAGATGAGCACAGAGGTCACGCGCAGCTGACGTATGCTCATAACTTTACTTACTTCCCTACCTTTCTTCCCCTTCTTCCCCTTTCTTCCCCTTCTTACCTATATATTTACCTGCATATCTAACTGTCTATTTGTCTGTCTCTCCTTCCCTTCGGTTGTTCAGGGCGGTGCTGTTCCCTTCCTTCCCTTCTTCTTTCCCTTCCCCTTCCTCCTCCCCATTCTTAACTCTCTATCTACCTACCTATCTGTCTATCTGTCTGTCTTTCCTTCCCTTCTGTTGTTTCTGCAAGTGGTGTTCCCCTTCTTCCCCTTCTTCTTCCCTCATCTGACTTCCTCTCCTTCCTCTGCCTCTTCCCTTCTTTCCTACCTTCCTCTCTTTTGCCTCTTCTGCGTCTTCTCCTCTCTTCTGTCTATTCACCCGCCTCTCTGCCCGTGTCTTTTCCCCTTTGGTTCCCTCGGCCAGTGGTGTGACGTGGCTAGTGACTCCCGCCCTCGCCCACGTCAGTCCCCGCCCCGTTCCGTCCCCGCCCCGCCCGCTCACCTGGCTTGCCCCTACCTGACCTTAGCCGCGCCGGGGATAAAAACTGGACAAACAGGCAACGCACCGATATCAGCGCCCTTTATTAGAGAGCGAAGAAGAAGGAAAGTGAGAGAGAGAGAGCTGAGGAATTAAAAAGTATAATCAGAAATATATTCAGAGATACAAGTGTACAACTGAAGAAAAAAATAAAACAGGACGCGAAGGTGTTACATCCCCGGTGCAAATTAACACACACATACAAGAAAGAGTTAAATATTGATGAAGAAGGAGGAGGAGGAGGAGGAGGAGGAAGAGAACAAGCTTGAGGACCATAAAGAAAATGAAGAAAGAGGAAGAAAGAATGGAAATACTAGAGAAGGAGGAGGATAGGAGGAGAAAGACAACTCGAATAATAGAAAAGAGGAAGAGTCTGATCAAAGAAAATGGAAGGTAAACATCGAAACAGGGAAAGTCGGGCAACACAAAGACAATTGACCCATTGCGAGGTTGTCCGCTTCAGTGATTTAACGGCCCGAGAGTCCCTTGATGCCTTCTGAGCAGCTCACAACACCTCGCTACGCACGTTTAGTTTACTCTTAACGCAACAAAGTAACTGTCAATGGGATTTTAAAGAAGTTGACGGTTTTCGTACTTACTACTTATGCAGGAAGGTTGTTGCACTTGCGGATGACTCGGTTAAAGAAAAAAAAGTAACACCAATATAGAAAAATGAAGAAAAAGAAAAAGAAGAGAAAAGGAGAAACGGGAAATTGATAAAAGGAAAGGAGGAGAAGATGCAGGTGGAGGAAGACAAAGAAGAAAAAGAAAATGAGGAGGAGGAGGAGGAGGAGGAGGAGAGGAGAAGAGGCAAGTCATGGTTAACGAGGCGGCAGTAACGAGTGTGAATACTAATTATCGTAAATCTGGACACCACGAGACATGTTCCGGGAGTGTGTGCCTGTGTGTGTGTGTGTGTGTGTGTGTGTGTGTGTGTGTGGGTGTGTGCGTGTGTGTTTACGTACATACATCAAAACACCCACACAAACCTACACACGACCAGGTATAGACAGGTAAAAGAAACGTACACAGTAAATGCAGGTATAAACGCACACAGGAAAACATACATAAGCAGGAAGAGGGCGGGTGGTGGCGGTGTACACGTGTGATGTGCGTTTTTTTTTTGCGGCTTGTGCGTGACGGTCATGAGCGTGTAATGTGTGAGGGTGTATTCGGTGCACATGATATGGCAAGGCAATATGCATGAGCTGTTCTGTGTGTGTGTGTGTGTGTGTGTGAGAGAGAGAGAGAGAGAGAGAGAGAGAGAGAGAGGGCTTGATAGACAGACAGACACGGACACACAGACATGCACTGATAAAAAAAAAACGAGAAAAATAAGAAGAAAAAAAAAGAAAATATAACAGTGAGAAAAGCGAAAAAAATAGCGGTTAGAGAAAGAGGAAGAGGAAGAGAATAACACAAGGGAACAAATTGAAGGAAGAAATAGGAGGAGGAGGAGGAGGAGGAGGAGGAAGAAAAGAGATGACTAGAAATGAGAAGGCGCCAAAAAGTGAACAAGAATGGAAGAGAAGAAAGAGAAGAAGGAACAGAGAGAGAGAGAGAGAGAGAGAGAGAGAGGGGGGGGGGGTACAGCAATATCAGCGTGTAATAGTGTGTCTCCAGCGTGGATAAAGGCGAATTTCACACTCTCACGCTTGCCCGGATGTCTCCATGACGGGTGAGGAGGAGGACGAGGAGGGAGGGAGGGAAAGAGGAAGGAGAGAGAGCGCAATGAAGTATCGGGATATTAGAGATTGATTGTGGGAGGGGAGGAGAGATAGATGAGACGTAGAGAGAGAGAGAGAGAGGTAACGGGGGTAGGTTAGCGACAAGAAGACATGAGGAAGCGAAGGAAGATTGAGGAGCGGGAAGAGAGGGGGAAAAAAGTGCAGTTAAAAAACGAAGATTAGCAAGGAGGAAGCAGGGAGGAGAGGAAGTGAAGTAGGAAGAGATGGAGAGAGAAATGGCAGTGAAGGAAGCAGATAGGAAAGGAAAGCAGAAAAATAGAAAATAACAATGGAGAAACGGAGAATATAGGAGGAAGAGAGGAAGGAAGAAGTGAGGAATGAGATAAATGATTAGAAAAGAGCAGTGCAATAACGAAGAGGTTACATTAGCGACAAGGAGCAGGAAGGAGAGGAAAGGAAAGATGAATTATATAAAGAAAGAATAACGGAGACGAAAGGAAATAGAGAAAGTAGGAAATGAAAGACAAAAGAAGGAAGAACCAAAAATTAAAACGTGAGAGGGAGAAAAAATGGGAGAAAGGACGGAAGAAGAGAAATAGGAGAATAGGAAGGAGAGAAATCACTGAGGCGGGGAGGAATAGGGAAAGGGTGAAACAGGAAGACAAGAAAAAAAAGTGATGACCAAAACAGAAAACGTGAGAAGGGAGAAAAAATAGGAAAAGATGAAAAGAGAAACGGGAGGCAAGGAAGAATAGGGAAAGGGTGGAATAGGAAAACAAGAAAAAAAGTGATGACCAAAACAGAAAACGTGAGAAGGGAGAAAAAATAGGAAAAGAGCAGAAGAGAAACGGGAGAATAGGAAAGGAAAAGGTCATGGACGAGGGAAAAAATAGGTAAATGGAGGAACGACGAGGGAAGAAAAAAAGTAAAGACCAAAAAGAGAAAACGTAAAGGAGATGAGAGAAAGGGAGAATGGGAAGGGCGAGAGAAAAGTAAAAAGGGGAACAAATACAAAAAAGGAGTAACCTTAAGACCAAAAAAAGGGATGATTAAAAGGGGAAACGAAGGAGAATGAAGAGAATGGCGGAGGATAGAAACAGAAGAGCAGATGAAAAAAAAGGAGAGGATAAAAGTGAAGGAAGAGGGGAACAAAAAAGGGCATAGAAAGAACACGAAAAGAATAAGAGGAAAAAAAGAAGAATTAAGAGAAGGGCGATAAAAGAGGAACAGAAGGGTTAAAGGGCAGTAAAAGGGAAAAGGGAGAGAAGTCGGAATAGAAAAAGAAGGAGGAGGAGGAGGTCATGGGGAAAGGAGAAATTTGTCAAAGGAAAGAGAGAGAAAGAGAGAGGGAAGGAGAGGGAGGAGAAAATTGGTATGAGAGAAGAGGAGGGAGAGGAGGAAAGTAACGGGTGGAGGAGGCTGCTGTGATGAGGGAGGGAGAGAAGGGGGAGGAAGGAGGAGGATAGAAGGAAAGAAGAAGAACGAGGGAACGAGGGGAAAGGGAGGGAGAAGGAAGAGGGAGAAAGAGCAGGGAGGAAGGATGAAAATTACGCAGTCATCCCTCGTCCCTCTTCTCTCACCTCCTCCTCCTCCTCCTCCTCCTCCTCCCTCTTTCCCCCCTTCTTCCCTCCCTCCCCCTGAAAGCGCCCGAGCAGAAAATGGGACGCACATTATCACGAATGATACTCGCGAGTTACTGAAGAAGAAAAGAGTCAAATAATTAAAAAGGAAAGGAGAAGGAGCAGAAAAGTCTAGCCCCAATGTATTTCGCGAGTGTGTGGAACCTTTTATGTTTTATTTTATTTTTATTTTTTTATGTTAGTGTGTCTGTTATAATATTATGTGCAAAGAGTGAATGATTTTATTTGGTATTCTATTGTACTTTATATTTTACAGCTTCATTTTTTTTACATTTTCACTATTTATTTTCATCGTTATTTTCTGCATTTTCATAATTTTACGTTTTCTTTTTTTTACATTTTTCATCATTATTTTTTGCATTCTTCATAGTTTTACAGTTTCTTAATTATTTTCCTTCATTCTCATCTTTATTTTTTTCCCTTTGCATGCTCGTGATTCTTTTTGCAATTTTTTCCTCTACATTTTCATATTTATGTTCTGTTGTACATTTTGATAACTCCTTTTGCATTTATTAATTATTTCCTTTTTGCATGTCATTTTACCGTTTCACATCAATATTTTTTTGCATATACATTATCCCTTTCCCTTTAACTGCAACTTCAAATACGGCGTCACTAATTTTGCTCATTACACGATATTTTTAATCACATTCTTACCATTATATCTTTTTTTTTACTGTAAGCATGACTTTTAGATACTGTATTTTTATAACCTTATTATTTCAGTTATAATTTTCTTCTCTTATTTTTCTACAGTACAAGAATTCGCAGCTATTACATCATTCTTCATATACTAATCTTCCTTAACATCATCAACAGCACCACTACCAACAACAAAAACAGCAATAAACACATCACCATCACCAACAAAACAACATTACCAACAGCAACAACAATATAAAATCACCAACAATACCACTAACAAAAAATAACAATAAACAATAAACCACAAATATGCAGTCGACTCCAAGAGAGGAATAAGAATCGATATCATGGGGACGAGAAAGGAGGATCAGAAGGAAGAGAGGAGGAAGGATGATGGAGGAGGAGGAGGAGGAGGAGGAGGAGGAGGAGGAGCGGGAAAGAGCGGTACACTGTTATTTTCCTTCACCTGTATGTAATTTAATACAATATCAAGGTGTGGCGGACAGGAATTTACTTTTGTGTGAATATATGTGAGACTGTTCCCTGCCACTGCGTTCTCTCTCTCTCTCTCTCTCTCTCTCTCTCTCTCTCTCTCTCTCTCTCTCTCTCTCTCTCTCTCTCTCTCGCTCGCTCGCTCGCTCTCGCTCTCGCTCTCTTATCTCTTTTCGTGCGTCTTCTTCGTGTTTTCTTTTCTCTATCTGTCATCTTTTGTCCGTGTCTCCATTCATATCCTCATTTTCTTTCTCTTTTTTTCTTTCTTCCTTTCTTCTTTTTTTCCTCCTCCGTCCTGCTGTCTCCTCATTCACGCCCTCTCTATTCACCGTCATTCTCTATCTTTCTCTTTCTCTTGCGACCTCTCCGTTTTCTCTCTCTTCTTTTTTTCCCTTTTCTTCTTTCCCTTCTTTTCTTGCCCTGATGTATACGGTTCTCAGACAATAGGACCGGACAATGCTACCCTGTCTCTCTCCCTCCCTCCCTTCTCTCCCTTCCTCCCTCCCTTTCCTCCATCACACCTCCCTGCTGCTTCTGGTAACCTGGCGGGGGTCCGGAGGGAAAGGAGAAGAGGAGGAGGAGGTGTAAGAGGAGGAAGGAGGAGAGAAGAAGGAAGATGAAGCGTGTTGGTAACGGAGAAGTTGAAAGACGTGAGAAAGGTATTTATGCCAGTGGAGGAGGAAGGAGGAGTGGGTGAAGATGAAGGAGGTGGAGGAGGCGGAAGAGAGGAAGAAGGAGAAGGAAAAGAGAGGAAGTTGAAGGGTTATTTGGATGAGCAACTGGAGGAGGAGAAGGAGAAAGTAGAGGAGTAGGGAGAAGTAGAAGTATAGCGAACTGGGAAAAAAAACTTTGTTAGTACGAAGGAGAAAAGAAAACAGAAGAAGAACGACGAGAAGGAGAAATAGAAAAACGGAGAAAAAGGGAAGGAGTAGAAATAGAAAGAAGTAGGAAAACAGTTAAAACACACCACGAAGGAAAGAATAGGATAAGGAAAATGAAAAGGAGAAGCAGGAAAAGAAGGAAACAAAAAATAAAAGGTAGAGGAAGAAGGAGAAGAAGCACAAGAACCAGAAAGAAGACCCGGAAAACGAAGAAAGAAGAAGCTAAGAAGGAGGACGAGAGGAAAGAAGAAGAGGAGGAAGAGAAGCAAAAGAGGAGGAGGAGTAAAGAAAGGGGGGTAGGGGAGAAACCTCGTTGTCTTGTCACTATTAATTCTGCGGCGCTCTGAAGCCTCTCCCTTTAACGCTCCCAACACTGAATTATTGATGTAAATTATTAGTACGCGAAGATGGCTCGCTCAGGTGTGTGTTGTGTGGCCGGACAGGTGAGGGGGAGGAGGGCTGGGGGGTGGGGCAGAGGAGGAGGAGGAGGAGAAGGGGCGTGGGGGAGAGGTTAGATGGAAGGGAAGGAAGGTGAAGGGAAGGTACAGAGAAGAAAGGAAGATAGAGGAAGGAAGAGAATGGTATGGAAAAGGCGGGAAGGAAGGGAGGTAGGTGATGGGAATGAAAGGAGAAGATGGAGATACGGAGGTAAGAGGGGAAGAGAAAGAGAGAGAAGAGAGAGGGTAGAGAAAAGGCGGGAAGTAAGGTAGGTGAAGGGAATGAGCAGAGACGAGAAAAGATAAAGATAGGGAGGTAGGAAAGAAAGAGAGAGGAAGAGAGAAGGAGGAAGAAAAGGAGGTGAAGGTGGAGAGAGAAGGTAGATAAGAAAGAGAAAACAGGAAACAGGATAGCAAGCAAAGAAAGGGATGAAGGGAAGAAAAAGGAAAGAAAGATGGGGATAGGAAAATAATAAAGAAGAAAGGAAGGGTGAATGAGAAGATAAATATTTAAAGATTGAAAAGAATAGAAAGAAAAGGAAAAGGAGTGAACAGGGAAAAGATTAATGGTGGGAAGGAGAAAGATATATTAAAGCAGTAGGAATATAATGGGTGGATCATGACAAAAGAAGATGGAGGAGAAGAGAGGAGAGAAGGTGAGAAGAGGAACAAGAGGAAAAGGTAGAGGTTAGGTTAGGGAGAAGTTTTTGTTACGGGGGAAAAAAACATGTATACCTGAGAAGGAGGAGAAGGAGGAAGCTGAAGAAAAGGAGGAGGAGGAGGAGGAGGAGGAAGAGGAAGATAAAGAGAAGGAGGAGGAGGAAGATGAAGAGGAGGAGGCAGAAAATGAGCTAGGTTTATCTTGCCATGGAAAAGAAATAAGGTAAGTTTATCAAAGTGAGAGAGAGAGAGAGAGAGAGAGAGTTGAATAGATAAAAAAAGACCAATGACCTCTGCAACTTTTCTGTTCAAACTAAAGCGGTCTTTGTGGAACCCTGGAACTTAAAACTGATGAATCTAATCCTTTTGAGAGAGAGAGAGAGAGAGAGAGAGACACACACACACACACACACACACACACACACACACACACACACACACACATACATTCATCCCTTCATTTTATTATTTTCTTCCTCGCCCTCATAATAATAATAATGATAATAATAATGATAGTTTAACACCGATATCAGTTTCAATTTCAAGTTTCACCATTATCATCGTCCCTATCATTATCATCGCTGCCACATCATTATCATCGTCATCATCTCGTTTCTGACTCTCAATAATTATCAATGAACGCGAGTCTTAACAACGAGGTGATCATAATATAGACTTTTTTTTTTGTATGTGTGTGTGTGGAAATATTATTGTAGGTTGGAGATGATTTGTAAGTGCCGTTTTTTCCGCGAGTATTATTTTATATCAATATACTTAAGGTTTTGACGGAGGGAAAGGCGTGCAATCAGAGTGTCCCGCCGGTTCTGACGCGCGCTGCAGACAGACACTTGGCGCCTCGTAAAGGATCAAGTGGAGGTGTTTTTTTCTTCTTAATGTAGTGTTTAAGTAGCTCCAAGGGGTATCGAGAAAGCGGATCCATGGCGTGTTGGCAACGGGTTCATGCAGTACTTATCGGAAAATTAATCTCAAAAATGTATATATAAAAAAACAATGGCGTGCACTATTTGTTGGGTGATTGTAACTAATTGGACATTAAACTGTTTATTAAATTTTTTATATGTCCCGTTTTCTCGGCTTTATATGATATTGAAGATATATAAAATAAAAATTGATCGAGGTTTGCTATTAAGAAAGAAAGAAAAGAAAGAGAAAATTCAAAATCTGTAATAAGAACTTAAGAACATAATATAGAGTGACTAATGAAAACACAATATTATCTTGAAAGGGAACAGAGCAATGAGGATAAAAGTGCTGTGTATAAAAAGGGAGACGGAGAAAGAGCATCATGGCTGAGAGATTGGAGAGACACAGGTTGAAGATATTAAAATGTTGACTAAGAACAATAAATCAACTTTTCGCCATTTTTCTCACCATCATTTTCACTGTCGCCATCGTCTTGGTTAACCCTTTAAATTAAGACGGAGAGAGAGAGACTTAAGTGAAGGTAACGGAGAGATTGTGGAAAATTGATCGGAGGCAGACTAAACCACCTCTCCCTCCCTCCCTCCCTCCCTCCATCTTCTCTCCTTTCCCATGTTCGTGCGTGGAAGTGTGATTTAGGTTAATAAATGAGAGAGATATTTTACGTGTGATAAAAAGGTTAGAGAGAGAGAGAGAGAGAATGTTAGTATCAAGTTGTGTTCATTTGTTATTTCGTCTTACACGCACGCACTTGCATACACACACACACACACACACACACACACACACACACACACACACACACACATATTGCTTTCCTTTTTATATATATATTTTAAATTCTACATCTTCTGCTCTTCCTCCTCCTCCTCCACCTCCTCCTTCTCCACCTCCACCTCCTCCTCCTCCTCCTCCTCCTCCTCCTCCTCCTCCTCCTGGACACACCTGACCTGATCTTTAATAAAAAAAACTCATGAG
>NC_066523.1:3192033-3197033 GCF_024679095.1 Eriocheir sinensis
AGCGTTTGAAAGCCCACCAATGGACAATAAATACTCGAAGCCTCGCCGATAGACCAACAAACCGCGGAGAAACTTGGTTCTTGTCTCCTAAACCAGGCTGGGGAGGGTTACTTATGACCTCCTCTTCTTCTTCTTCTTCTTCCTCTTCCTCCTCCTCCTCGGTCATCCCCCATCCTCCAATTCTTCGGTCTTTCTCCCAGTTTATTTTTTGCTATTTTCTTTCCTTTGTACTCTTCCTACGCATTTTATTTTCATCTCATTTTCGTTCTATGTATCATCCTTCTTTTCAGCTGTATCTTTTTCTTCTTCCTCTGTCTTCTCCTCTTTCTTCTTTCTCATCTTCCATCTCCTATTCCTCTTCCTCCTCAACCTTCCCTAACTTCTTTATACTTTTTTTTGCCCTTTCTCATTAAATTTTGACCTCTTCTCCTTTCTCTCCTTCCCTGGCCCTTCTTTCACTGCTCTTTCCGCATTCCTGTACTCCTTCCCTCTTCTTCTTCCTGCCTTCCCCTTCCCCCCGACACTTCTCCGTCCTTCCTATCTCCCATCTCTTGCTTCCCTTCCCTTGCGAAATCTCTCTCGTTCATTATCATTAAGTAATTTTGTCGTTGTTAATTCTATGGCTCCCTCTCGCTCCCTTCTCTTTCGTTTTCCTTCTTTGTCCCGTCAGTCTCCTTCCTCCTCAACTCCTTAGCCCTTTCCCCTATGCTTATTCTTCTTCTAATACCTCCTTACGTCCCTTCGTTCCCTATGTTCTTTACTATCTTTATCCAGTATTCACTATGTCATCCTTTCCTCTTTCTTTTCTTAAAATTTATCATTGTGTTGACATTTTAGTCGGTAAGGAAGATATATAGAGAGAGAGAGAGAGAGAGAGAGAGAGAGAAACTAGGTCAGAAAAGAGAGCAAGGTAAAGGTAAAAAGTCGGAAATAGAGAGACGCGGAGGAGGAAAAGGAGGAGAATAAAAAGATCGAGAGGGGAGGAAAGGAGGGATGAAAGGGGAGAAAAAGGGGGAGGAAAGATTAAAAGGACTCATTGTAAAGAAGACGCGTGAGATGGTGATTCTGATTAATGATGATGGTGGTGGTGATGATGGTGGTGGTGGTGGTGGTGGTGGTAGGAGGTGGAGATGTGGTGAGAGGAAGAGAGAGAGAGAAAGAAAAACTGTGGTATTAGTATTGTTTGTGGTGGTGGAGGTGATGGTGGTGGTGGAGGTGATGGTGGTGATGGTGGTGGTGGTGTCGTGAACTGTCGGGATGTTGTTGTGGTTTAGCGTGTGTGTGTGTGTGTGTGTGTGTGTGTGTGTGTGTGTGTGTGTGTTTTGCTTCTTCAACATTTTCCTTCCATTACTTTTTTTTCTCTTCCTCCGCAGAAAAAAAATAATTAACATGATTTCACCTGATTTTCACTTTATTTTCATTTCCTTTCGTTTCCCCTCAAATTTTAACTCGATTTCTCCTCCTCTTCCTCCTCCTTTCACATTTATTCCTTCTGCTTATCTTGGCTGGACACGTTTAATTTTTTCTTCTCTCTCTCTCTCTCTCTCTCTCTCTCTCTCTCTCTCTCTCTCTCTCTCTCTCTCTCTCTCTCTCTCTCTCTCTCTCTCTCTCTCTCTCTCTCTCTCTCTCTCTCTCTCCTTCATTACCTCAACTTTTATGTTTTTTTTGGTCTTTTCCTTCCCTGCTTGTTCCTTCTTCCCCTTTCACGCCTTTTTTTCTACTTCCTTGTTTCATTTATACTTTTTTTACTTTCTTTTCTTCTTGTGTGTTTTTTTATTTTCTTCATATTTTTCTCTTGCCTACTCCTTCTCCTCTTCTTCCTTTTCCTCCTTCTTCTCTAATTCTTCCTAGTCATCTCCTTTTTCTTATTCATCTCCCTCATTATCTTCCTCCTCCCCCTCTTCCTCCTCCTCCTTCTTCTCCACCATTTTCTAGTCATCTCTTTTTTTTCTCATCTCTTTCATTAAATTCCTTCTCCTGCTCCTCCTCCTCCTCCTCCTTCTTTTCCTCTCCCCTTTCCACCTCTTCCTCTTCATCTTTTTCTTCTTCGTCTCCTTCATTATATTCCTCCTTCTCCTCCTCCTCCTTGACCACCACCACTTCCTCCTCCTCCTCCTCCTCCTCCTCCTCCTCCTCCTCCTCTTCTTCCTCTTCCTTCTCCTCTTCTTAGACTAGCACTCCTCATTTCACATCGAGACTAAACAAACAGCTTCCTTCCTCCTTACCATCCTCTCCTCTTCCTCCTCCTCCTCCTCCTCCAGGCCGCGCAGAAACCACAACCGGAGCACATTACCCCCCCTCCTCCCCCTCCTCCCTCCTTACTCTCCCCCCCTGCATAATGACAACAGCGCCATATAAGTAAAGGCCGGGTCACCTTCGAAACATTTGCATCCTTTAACTAAGCCGCAGCATTCTCCTTTCCCTCCTTCCCTCCTCCGCCTCCTCCTCCTTCGCCCTCCGCCTCCGCCTCCTTAATCTTATTCTCCTCCACTTTCCGTCACCTTTTCTTCCTGTTCTTTCTGATTTTCTGTTTCCTTTCTTTCCTTCTTTCTTTCTCTCCCTCCATCACCATCTTCTTATGTTTTTCGTTATCCCTTTCTCCCCCTTCTCCTTCATCTCCCTCTCCTTCTGTTTCTTATCTCCTGTTTTTCTCCCATTCTTCTCCCTTCCTTTCCTTCTTCCTACCCCGTTACCTTCCTTTCTCTCTCCTCCTTCCTTGCTATAACCTCCTCCTCCTCCTCCTCCTCCTTCTCCTCCTCCTCCTCCTTCTTCTTTTTCTTTCCTCCCTCACCTCCTTCACCGCCATATCCTTCTTCTCCTCTTCCTCTGCTTCCTTTCCTTCTTCTTCTCCTCTTCCTTCTCCTCCATCACACACACACATTTTTCTCCCTCCCTCACCCTTCCTCCACCTCACTCTCCATCATCTCCACTTCCACTACCTCCTCCTCAACTACCACCATCACCTCCACCACCACCACTACCACCACCTCATTCTCCTACTCATGTGTCTCCTTCTTTCCTCCTTCTCCTCCTCCTCCTCTTCCTCCTCCTCCTCCTCCTCCTCCGCCTCCGCCTCCTCCTCCTTCTTTGGTGTGGGTGGTCGTGTAAGGGATCGTTAGGGTGTTTTGCTTTGATATTGTCTACACACACACACACACACACACACACACACACACACACATACACAGACACACACATACACACACGTACACGTCCCATGAGATAGAGGCAATGGATGTTTGTGTCGCGTGAGTAAAATGTTAAATCACACACACACACACACACACACACACACACACACACACACACACACACATTAGGAGCAGACAGGCATGCACAGGTAAATGGATAGGTAAGAAGGAAGGTAAGAGGAAAGAAAAGAAAGAAGGAAGGAAGGAAAGAAGGAAGGAGCATAAGCATTGACCTGAAGTGTTGTTTGGGGGGAGAGGGGGGGGTTGAGGAGGAGGAGGAGAAGGAATAGGAGGAGGAGGAGGAGGTTGTGATCATGGTTGCATATCTTCCTTTTCTAAGTCTAATTATTTTCTTTTATTTTTTGTTCCCTTCTTTTTTTTCGTCTCCTTCATCTCGTGCTTTTTCTATCTTCTACTTTTCCTCATTTCATTTTCCTTTCCTTCTATATTCATCTTCTTCTCACTCCATTTGTTTATTTTTCGTTTTAATTTCTTTTTCTTCGTATTTTTATCACTATTCTCATTTTTATCATCATCACCATCATCATCCCCATCCTCATCACCATCATCATCACTCTTCTCCCTCTTTTTTTATCTATTATTCTTCCTCTCGTGGCAATGGTACTAAATCTTGGCGAGAAAGATAAACTACCTTCCATCCTTTTTTTATCGTCTCTCCTACGGCACCAGTCCTCTCTTCTCCTCTCTTCTATTCTCTTTTCTTTTTCTTTTCTTCTCGTCTCTCTTATCATATCACCTTTCTTCGTTCCTCTCTTCTCACAATGCATTTTTTCTCTTTTGTCTCCTGTCTCATCTTCTCTTCTTCTCTCTTCTCTTCGCTTCTCTTTTCTTTTATCGTATTACCTTTCTTTCGTCCTCTGTTTTTTTTCTCCTTAATTTTTTTACTCCAGTTTTATTTTACTTTTGTTTTCTGTTCACATTCCTCTCTTTTCTTTTCTGCGGTCTTCCTTTTCATGTTTTCTCCCTCCTCTCCTCTATTCATCTCTGTAGTGTCCTCTTTCTGTGTCTCCTCTTTAATCTTTTTCAATTTTCACGCTTCCTCTTCCTCCATTCCACTTACATTTCATTTTTCGTCCTCTCTCTCTCTCCCGTTTATTCCTTTTTTCAGTTATTATTGTTAGTATCATTATTATCATTATTATTATCATCACCATCATCATCACTCTCCTTTCCTTACCTTTCTTCTTTCCCCTTCTCTCATCTCTAATCTCTTCTCTACCTTCATTCCCCTTCATCTCTCCTCTCCTCCCATCTACTCTTCATCCTTAGGCGGGGTCACCATCCTCCTCCTCCATTCCCTCTTCCTCATCACTCTCCTCTCCTTACCTTCCTCCTTTTCTCTTCTCATCTCAGATCTCTTCCTTCATTCCTATTCCTCACTTCTCCTCTCCTCTCATCTTCTCTTCATCTTTAGGCGGGGTCACCATCCTCCTCCTCCTCCTCATCATCATCATCATCACCATCCTCATCGTCGTCATCATCATGCAGGGGTCGGTGTGTCTGGGTGGCGCTTTTAAAATATTTAGTACATGTTTCCTTCAATCGGCGGCGTTCATTAGCTTGCGACTTTAATTGACTCGCCGCTTGATTCACACTTGTTTTTATCTCGCTTACATGCACGGCAGCCCTCTCTCTCTCTCTCCCTCTCTCTCTATCTCTCTCTTTCTTTCTGTCTCTCGCTCGCTCGTTCTCGGTTTCTCTCTGTTTCTCTGCCTCTTTCTGTTTTCTCTCTCTCTTTCTGTTCTCTCTCTCTCTCTCTCTCTCTCTCTCTCTCTCTCTCTCTCTCTC
>NC_066523.1:3202033-3229533 GCF_024679095.1 Eriocheir sinensis
ACCTTAGATTTTGCAATGGTAGAAATGTTAAAATCCTGATGGTCCTTTGATTTGCTGTAACCTCACTTATGTTTGAGGATAGACCACGTATTTTTTCCCATAGTATTTTTGTGGTCTGAAAATATATGTCAATCCTCCTCCTCCTCTTCCTGCTGCTCCTCCTCCTCCTCCTCCTCCTCCTCCTTCTGCTCCTCCTTTTCCATTTCTTCTTATACTTGACTCGGGATAACTTGACCTTACACCGCCTGAGAGAGAGAGAGAGAGAGAGAGAGAGAGAGAGAGAGAGAGAGAGAAATCAGATTGTGCACTTTAAAATAACAAGCAACAGTCCTAATTATTTTATTCTAATCTGTTGAATGCAAATAAGACACACACACACACGCACACACACACACACACACACACACACACACACACACACACACACACACACACGCACACACATATATCAGATAACGTCACAGCTTCGTTCTTCTATTTCTTCTTCGTCGATGTAATTACCAGTCCTTGCTCTTATTCCCTCGCGATGGAGATTAGGCGACAAATTAATGAGCCGCCATCTGCATTTTGAAAAGCGAGGAGGATGGGGAGGGGCCGCCTATAACTCTTTGCTTCATGCTCTGCTCCTTATTATTCTATATATGATTATATTTATTTTATCTCTTTTTATATATATTTTGAGTATTTTATTTATATTTGTTTGTTATCCATTATTTATTATCTCTACTTAATATGTTTTAGTATTTATTTTAATCCCGTCCATTCTCTTTTCTTTTTATTAATATACGAGAAGAGTTTGATTCTCATTTTTCATTATAATTATCTGGTCTCGTCTTTGCGGTATAAATATGCAAAGAGGACAAAACATATCTAGAGAAGCAATGATAAGAATGATTCAGTATGGGAGAATCTTACCCAGCGGAGGAAAAGAAAATGATATACTAACCTGCGTTCATTGCGGTATCATACAGTGCGTGAAATCAAGCCTCATGAATTTAAACGGGATAAAAAAAATCGGCAAAAGAAATATTGGTCAAGTTCTCATACTAAAAAGACAACGGTAAGATCTGCTGCAACGGTAACAAATTGGGCCAAGTTCATACGGAAGACAGGCAAAAACTAGTTAACGAATCAGAGGATGAAAGACTGAAACAAATGAAGCAGTAGTGTCGGTCGTGAAGATACACTTGAGAGCTTCAGGTCCAGGCTCGATAGATTTATGGATGGGGAGCAGATAGGGAGTAACGGGTTCTCTGGAGTGCCCGTGGTTAGGCGTGGTGACCTCTTTTAAGCTCGCATCGTTGAGTGTACCTACGAGTTTAATTTTTTTTTATAGTGTGGTTGATATTTCTTGTGGCTTATATCTCGTCTGCCCCCGTGGAAGTGCAGGGATACCGGGCCTAATGAGGGGATTGGTCCGGCGCTTCACCTCCATCTAAACAGCGCCGGGTCACATTCCTTCTCAGTGGACTTTTTATTTTTGTATCATAGTGTCAGAAGGATTTTTTTTCATACTATTAAACTTGGAATGAACAATCTGAAAAAAGTGACTTAAAAACAGATACAAAAACAATATCAAATGGAATAGCTACTCTCTTGTTGCTAGTGTTCTGTGCTTGTTTGTAATCCTCTCAATGTGTTTTTTAGAAGGGATTTGTTTAACCCCTTGACTGTATTTCCTACCAGAATACATCACCAAGATACAGGAATGGAACAAAATGTGGCTGCTACAATTCAGTGAAGAAAAATGTAATATCCTGCACTTTAGGAGGGGATATCCAACACACCAATACCACATGGGAAACACTCCACTATCCACCACAGAGGCAGAGAAAGACCTGGGACTATATATTACCAGGCTGCCAGTGAAAGCCAAATCCGTGCCAATTTCAGCGAACGGGTTAAGAACGTTTTGATCCAACGCCATTCTCATTTTTTCGTTCCTCAGTATGACAATGATTGGTGGGACATTATCGCCACATTTTCTATTTTTTTTATTTAAGGAAGAAAGAGAAGTTGATCTAGTATGAAAATTATTGGTAGACCATCATTGTTTTCATTATATATTCCACGAGGAAGATTAACTGGTTTTCTCTACCACAGTTTTCTTTTAACTTTAGCTGGAGTAACTTAAAAAAAATTCCCCCTAATAAACAAAGCCATTAAAAACATAAACATATCAAACACACAAACAATAACCCAGATTCTTCCCCTTCATTAAATAAATAGATAAATAAACGAATAAACAAATTAATAAATATAAACGAGTATTGAGCCTCACTGTAAATTAATCTAACGTGTATATGACTGGATGACGGAGTGTGGCGTGTGGCTGGTGATGACGGTGTGGTGAATAATAGTGGTGCAGGGGGCGACCCACTGGAGCATAAAGTGATGGTGGTGGTGGTGGTGGTGGTGATGGTGGTAAGTGGTGCCTCGATAATGGTGTCTAGTATGCTTAAGGAATATTTATTGTGCTGTAACGAATACTGATTGGTTACGATGGTGATGAATATCCTGGTGGTGGTGATGGTAGTGGTGGTGGTGGTGGTAGTGGTGGTGGTGGTGGTGGTAGTGGTGGTGGTGGCGGCGGAGACGACTGTAGAGTGATGATGGTGGTGGTGTTCGTAGAGGTGGCTTTAGTAGTGGTGGTGGTGGACTTGGTTGTAGTTGTGGTAATGGTGGTGATGGTGGTGGTATTGGTAGTGATGATGGTGGCCTTGGTTGTAGTTGTGGTAATGGTGGTGACGGTGGTGGTAGTGGTATGATGATGGTTGATTTGATTGTGGTTGTAGCTAGGTTAATAGTTGGGGTGGTTGTAGTGGTGATTGCGGCCATGGTGGTGGTTGATTTGGTCGTGATTGTTGTAGTAGTGATAGTAGTGGTTGTTGTAGCCAAGGCGATGGTGGTGGTTGTGGTTAATGTTCGCGGTGGTATTCCTGTGTATGTTGGAGGTAATGGTCGATGGTCTGAAGTTCTGATATCCCTCCCACTCTTCGTAACGCTATATTTGATTATTTAGACTCTTAGAGCATGACTCGGAAAAATCTTCAAATAGAAAGTCCATCCTCCTTTTGGGGCTGGTCGATAAATGGGTACCTGGGAAAACCTGGGGAAGGCAAACTGTGCTAACCCAAATGTCATGCTGGCCCTGTGTCCCGGGGTGATGGGTTCCTACCTGCACCAGGCTCAAAGGCTAATGTGACGGAGGTGAGCATCGAGGCAATGAGCAGCTTAAAGTATGCCCCAATATCTTCTTGTAGAGTAGTTGTAGTAATCGTAGAATGAGGAGGAGGAGGAAAAGGAGGAGGAGGAAGAGGAGGAGGAAGAGGAGGAGGATTAGGAGTAGGAGAAGAAGTAGTAGTAGTAGTAGTAGTAGTAGTAGTAGTAGTAGTAGTAGTTTATTGTCATTAACATTATTATTATTATTATTATTATTATTATTATTATTATTATTATTATTACTATTACTCCTATTATTATTATCACCACTAGTTACTCTTACTATTTATTATTACTAGCAATATCATAATTACTATCAGCGTTATCAACATTGTCCGCCGCTAATTTATACATGAATATACTCGGTTAATGGCGGCGCGATGGAGTGATAATACCGAGGGGGGGAAAGCCGTGCATAGCTAAGCAACGCAATAAGAACGCTGAGCTTGCGGTCGCTGCTCGGTGTTGTTGGTGAGGCCGCGGCGGCATGCTGATGGTTGTGGGCTGAACAGTTACCGTGATGACTTAATAGCGAACCCACAAGGACGTTTGACTTTGTAAGGGTAGGAGAGGTTGAGTTGGGGCACACGCTATACCTGCTCGTAGCCTTGGTGCTCATCTCCGGCCCATTGACCTGTCTCTTAAGGGTAGTACTGAATGAAAATAGCCATGATAATGATTTAATAATGATTTTAGGAGCAGTGAGTAGCGGGCTTTTTTTTCATATTTGTTTCCTTATTTTATGCCCTTGAACTGACTCCCCTGCTGTAAAAAATAGTTGGAGGGGAAAAAAATGATGAAAAGTGTGCGAAATCATGAATAAAAACAATGAAAGTGCTGAATTTTGGTATAGGTTGATTTCTGGATGTAGTCGTAAGGCGCTGGTAGGGTTTCTTGAAGGGGTCTGCCTCACCTCATTCGTGTAGCGGGTGGATTTTTTTTATATTAACGCCGCGATGTATATTTCTGCTAGACTTATGCTGTCCCTCGATGTTTATTTTAAGAGATGCGCTGAAGTTAGGGTTGATTAGCATCCAAGCGTCAAATGGGCGATCTTTGACCCTTTGGTGATGGCTGAATATCGTCAGCCGACACCAACAAGATTTTATCGCGTGACCCTTCGTTCACCGCGGATGAAAAGACTTTATCGGTGAACGTGGGACTGATGGTAAATGAATAGAGGTCGGGAAGGTGTATGAGTGAAAGTCGACACGGCAACGGTGGCATGAATGAAGGCAGACAAGGCAGAGCAGCGAGAGAAAACAGCCATAAAGTAGATAAAAGAGACGGATTAAATACTGAACGGAGAGGAAGATCAGTCAAAAGTTCAAAGGAGCGGAGCATCGGCGGCGTGCCCAGCATACGGCCCGCGCTTTGTCCTGACCAATTAAAAGAGCAGAGGAAGAGAAACCAGAAAAAAAGAGAAGCAATGAGCAGAATTTTAAACAGGGCCGAAAGCGTGGATAAAGGGCAGTAAAGGAGCGGAATAGCAAAGCGGACGATGATTGCATGAAGGACGGTCAGAGAGGCAGAGATTAAACAGCGATGATAAAGGAAAAGTAATGTCTCAATGTAATATAATGTTAGGATCGTATAAATAAAACGGTCGGATGATGATAAGAGGAAACTGATACTTACTTCAGAGTAATATAATTCTAACAAAAATATAAATAAAACAGGAACGCGTGAGACAGAGAAGAAAATCACTTATGTTATGTGGAAGATAAATTAACCAGAATTTTATTTAAAACGACAATAACTCACCTGATAATGAGGGTGATAAGTATAACACAAAATAAAAAGGTGATAGAAGAAAATAATGATACCAAATAGTTAAAAATGTAACAATAAAAAACGGGTTAGGAAAATATAGAAAAAAAATAGATTGAATATACTTTCTTATCAGGATTAAAGTAACCTCGAAAAAACATAAATAAAAGTAGTGCTAAATAATAAATAATGAGTAGGCTGATCACATTTATACAGGTGTTGGCGCCCAGGTGATTGGGAGAAGATAAACAGACTTACCTGCATCACCATCACTACCAGAACCATCACTATTAACACTATCAATACCACCATCAATACCACTTCTAGAACCTTGACAACTGATCCTCCTCATCACCTCTACCATCATCATCATCATCATCACCATCACACCATCTGAATTGACCATTATCACCACCACCGTCACATGATTCTAAAACTTGCATTGCAGATGATGGAGGAACATACCTCGGCAATTCCTGACCTAATAGAAGAGGACGAGGAGGCGTGATTTATGGGTATGGCGCTGTGATGGCGGTGCGGCCCTGATGAAAAACGGTAAGTAAAAGATATATTGGTCGACAGGAGAAAATGATAAAGTAGCTGTAGAAATATAAGTAAATGATGCTTGAATAGGTAGATAGCTAGATGAAATAGGCAGATAGATAGGTAGATAGATAGGAGAGTGAGAAAGAGAAAGCACAAAGAAGCTGGTGAATCTCTAATCAATAAAGCTTGAATCATTAAGGAGTAAAAAATGAGGATGGATCAAGTCATAGGTCCATTAAGGTGACATGCCGAGCTAAGAGAACAAATATTACTTGCGAGAAGGTAAATTGACAGACGAATTATACCACTTCGGACTTTTAGTAGAATAGTTTAGTTGAGATTAATCACTGACTACTGACTCAACTGAATAGCGAAAACATGCCAAGTTAATAATGGGCGTTGATGTTTGAGTAACTTAAAGTATGCTGATAAGAAAGATGACAAGCGAGGTAGCCAGAATAAGCATGACATTTGAACCTCAGGAAAGCACTGGAGGAGAGAGAATCAATTACGTTTGACTAGAAAAAATGATGAAAAGGCGACTGGATTAATGGGTATTATTGATGTTGAGGTTGTGAAGCGGATAATAATGGAAGCTGCAGCGAGTGGTTAGCGGACAAGAAGAAAAATGGTTGTTTGAACTCATGCCGACGATCGAGAAAGACAGATTAGTGAAGCATGACAGCAAGACTCGATGCTGGGTCTGAAATGCCGGGTGCTGGTGCTAAGTGGCGCTGAACATTGAGGAGAGGAAAGAAAGAAAGAAAAAGAAGCAAAAGAAAAACAATTGCAAATGTATAAAAATGCAGGAGAAAGAAAAGTCAGTGGTCCTTGGCTCTGTAAAGGTTGATAATGAGCTTGAATTAAAGGGTCTGGGCTGTTGATGTGATTGTAAAAGTTTAAAGGGAAACTGCAAAAAAAGAGGCAACAAAAAGAAACGAAAATATAATAGTGAAATACATAGAGCCGATGGTGAAAGACAGAAAAGAAGAGAATACGAAAAAAAATGAAGAAAACAAAAAAAGAAGAAAATGTAAAAACTTACAGAACTTAGAGAAGAAGAAAAAAAAGAAGAGAAAAAAGCGCAGAATTTCCAGAAAGCTTACAGAATCGCAAAAAAGACATACCAAAGCTGACTCAACTCAACACTAAAGGATAATGACGTGTTTAAAATTAATGGGTACCGACTCCGACTTCACGTGAGGAACCGAAAAAAATATATAATGACCCTGAACAGCAGAAACATAATACTTAAGACTCCAACAGTACAGAAGGAAAATCAGTGACGCTTGACTCAACAAAAGGAAGTTAGTGAGGCTGAATTGATGGGCGTTGGCTCTGGAGTGGCAGGAAGGTGCAAAAAATATTGATAATGGCTGTCGACTGAAGAAACATGATACTTAAGAACCAAACAGCACAAAGGGAAAATCGATCATGCCTGACTCAATAAAAGGGAAGGCAGTGAGGTCGGATTAATGGGCGTTGGCGCTGGGGTGGCGGGAGGTGGCGAGAGAAGCGGGCACCTCACAAAGCCATATTCTTCCACTGCTGCATGAACTAGCCATAAGCGAGGGTTTGAGGGCAGCCGGCCGTGACTCAGAGCGTGACAGAGACATTGCCTTCCACAGCACAGCAATGCTTGAGTCACCACCGCCACCATCACCACACTAATGTCCGTCTTATAAAACCATCACCACGACCATGACCAACACCACTAATCCCTGCCTCATCACCACCACCACCACCACCATCACTACAACCATGCCTGACTCAACACTACCACTACCCTCAACACCACCACCAACAACAACACACCAATGCCTGTCTCATCACCCTCACTACATCCACCACCACCATGACAACCACCACTACCAATGCCTGCCTGACTACCACCATCACCACAACTACCTTCGCAACCATCACCACCATCACCATCAATGCCCTACCACACAAAGATAATGCAGAGAGAGAGAGAGAGAGAGAGAGAGAGAGAGAGAGAGATGTTCCGGCTGCATTGCTTACAAATGTTTGTCTGTGTTATAAACTTGATACTCCCGGTTACTGTCACTTAAATGTCCTTGTTAGGGGTCAAGTTTCTCTCTCTCTCTCTCTCTCTCTCTCTCTCTCTCTCTCTCTCTCTCTCTCTCTCTCTCTCATCTCTCAAACACACACACACACACACACACGTGCCTGATTCGTGGCTAACCCTTGATCTGTTTCTGGCCATAAGTTACGAGAAAAGAGGAAACAAAGAAGAAAGAAAGGAGAGAGCAAGATGAAGTAAGAGGAGAAGTGGGTGGAGAGCATAAAACTCGGGAATAAACAAGGGAGGAAAGATATAGAGATAGGTAAAGAAAATTGAAAGCAAGGAACCATGTACGCGATGAAGGGGAAAAGGAGTGAAGGGAATGAACGAGAAGAGGGAGAGAATGGGGAATAGAGAGCAGATTTTTTGGGAAGAAGGAAAAGAAGGAAGATATAAAGATAGATAAAGGAAATTGAAAGAGAGGAAGCATGTACGTACGTGATGAAGGGGAAAAGGAGTAAAGTAAATGAAGGAGAAGTAGAGAATGGGAAATAGAGAGCAGATAGTTTGGGAAAGAAAAAAAGGAGGAAATAAAGATAGGGAAAAGAAGAATTTGAAAGAGAGGAACCATGTAAGTGAATGAACGTGGAGAAGGAGAGAGTGTGGGAAAAAGAGAGCAGATAATTCGGGAAGAAAGAAGATAGAAAGATATAGAGATAGATAAAAGAGAGAGAAAGCAAGAAAGGGCGTGATGAACAAGAAAAGAATTGAAGTGAATGAACGAGAAGTTGGAAAACGTGGGAAAAAAAAGAGCAAATAATTCAGAAATGAGCAAGTGAAAGATGATATATAGATTGCTAAAAGAAATATAAAGCAAAGAAGTAAGTACGTGAGGAGCGGTAAAAGGAGTGAAGTGAATGAACGAGGAAAGGGAGAAAAAGAGAGAGAGGCAGAAAAAAAAATGGTGAAAATGATCTCTCTCAATAGATTTCTCGTCCTCCTTTTTTCTTTCTCTTTTCTTCCAAGCTGTAAAACACACGAGCGGGAGAAAGGTATTACTCACCCGGCTGTTCCCTTCACGGTTATAAAAGATTAATGGTTCGCCCTCTGCCAGAATCGTGTTGCCTTCACGGTGTGTTACCCGAGAGGCCGAGGCGCTGCCCTTGTCTTGTGTGGCGGCCCTAGGATGAGCAGAGGAAGTAGGAGCCATTTTTTTATATATATTTTTTCTTCCAACAAATGAAGCAACTTATTTTAATCTTTTTTTTATATGTAAGACTTTCCTTGTAATATTTTTTTTTAATCTTTGTTTTTATATGTAAGCCTTTCCTTCTAATATTTTTTGTTAATCTTTGTTTTTATATGTAAGACTTTCCTTGTAATTATATCTTCTGTTCTTACAAGATTCATTCATCTTGTTACATCGGTTTTACCTTGAAGATTCTTAAAGGCTATACTTATACAATTCATCTTTGTCTATGAAATCAATTTAATATGATTTCGTTTTTACCGCAGAGGAATGTTTAAAGATAAATGTTCATGTAACTTATCTCTATTAGGTCACGTTCCATATTGATTACTGTTACTTTTACGTAAGATTTACTCAATATTGCTACGTTTTCAGGAAATAAATAAATGTTTGAAGCCTAAGACGCAAACAAGTCATTTTTTATATTATTTTTATTATATGTTATGTAGACATTTTTTTTATTATTTATCATATTTACTTCTTATGCTGTTCTATAAGATTCACTCAATATTTACAAAACCAAAAAAAGCGTTGCATCAGCTGAGACCTCCGTAAACACCAGACCCTTCCGGACCGAATAACGTTTTCCACTGTAAGGCTCTCGGTTTTCTAATCTGCGCTAAAACGTTATTCAGATGGAGAACATTTGGCAAGAGAGACGATGTGTGTGCGTGTGTGTGTGTGGGGGGGGGGGGGGCGAAGGGTGCGTGTGCGCGTATGTATGTGTGTTTGTGTGTAGTACATAGAAACTGTTGAACAAAACCCAGTGTGTGTAACGATCGTAACTTTGTATAACAGACAGCGAGCGTTCAACCCGGCATTGCGGTAGAGCTGTTTTTACCTGTTCTTAATAGCCGCTTAATAACCTCTAAACAACTACCGTAGCTTATCTTTCCTCTACTTTCCTTTTCCTTGTGTCATCCGTACTTTTGATGTGTTTTTTTTTCCTCTTTCCTATACTTCTAATATTGGTGGTATATTTTTTCTTCTATTTTTCCTCCGTTTTCTTCGTTTCCTTCTCCTTCTGCTAGAGGTGTTATTTTCTTCTTCTTTTTTTCTTTTTTTCTCCTCTTTTTCGTTACTTTATGCTCTTACTATTTGTGTTATTATTCTTTCTTTCTTTTCTTTCTTTTTTCCTCCTTTTTCACCTCCTCCTTCTACTTCTCATCCTCCCTCTGCTCCTCTCTTCCTTTCCTCCATCCCCTCCTTCTCACCTCACAAGCATAAAAACAAACAAACTGGATCAAGAGCACCAATACTAATGTACAAGCCCCCCCCCCCGACAGGTTAACTGGCCCTCTTGATGTCATTAGCGGCATTAAGAAAACATTAAAGCAACTTATTAACCCAAAACAACATGAATAGCGACCAACAGACTCCCCCGACAGCTGTAGTGGCTCTCTTCATCTCATTAGCCGCGTTTGGTACAGTGAATCAACGTAACGACAGCATAAAGAACTCAATAAGTGATAATACAATGGTACTTATAAATACTTGATTATGATATTAAGAGTAAGGGAGAACAAAGAAGAGAGCGAGCGAGCGAAAAGTTGGTCTCGATTGGGGGTCTGTGGTGATTTTAATGAGACAGTAAGTAGTAATCCAAATTTAGCGATATGAGAACTTTACCATTTTCTCCTTTGCTTTGTTTTAATTTGGGTTTTTAGAAATTTCAACGAGGCAGAAAGTAGTAATCCAAATTTAGTAATATTAAAGCTCATGATCTAATAATGATACGATTCCCCAAAATAATAACAAAATCGATTAAAAAGAAGCGACTGTAGTATAAATTGCTGTTTTTTTATATATATTACCTTAAAAAATCTACCTCCTCTCTCCTATATTTTCTTTTTCTAGCTCTAGTGAAAATAGGAGGATTCTTTTTCATAAATTTGTAGGTGAAAGGGAGGAAGAAAATTGCGGTGACGGTGGTGGTGGTGGGGGTGTTGGTGGTGGTGGTGGTGGTGGTGGTGACAGATGGCAATGGTGGTGTTGGTGTTGGTAATACTGAGGTCGGTGGTGATTGCAGTGTTATATTACAGAAAATGGTGTTATGAAATAGTGGTGGAGGTGGTGGTGATGGTGGTGATGGTGGAGGATGGTGGGGAGGGAATGACCGGCGATATGATTGTGTATATGATGGAGAGAGAGAGAGAGAGAGATGATAGTGATTGTTGTAGTTAACCAGATAGTGTTCGTAGTTAGGTGGTGGTGGTGGTGGTTGTTGTGGTGGTAGTATATATAGTCACTGTCAGGGAGGTGGTGTTGACAGGTGGTGTTGACAGTGATGGAGATGAAGAAGGTGGAGAAAATAACAGCAGGAGGTGGTGATGGTGGTGATGAGGAGGAGGAGGATGGTGATGATGGTGGTAATAAACTAAGATAATGTAACTAGTACTCTCTCTCTCTCTCTCTCTCTCTCTCTCTCTCTCTCTCTCTCTCTCTCTCTCTCATACGTCACCTGGTCCTCGCCTTAAACACCTGTCCACACCTTGCAACACCGTCATTAAGGTGCAGGAGAAACAGCGTCACCTTCGCCACAATCACCCACACAACTCCAACATTAGGGGTGATAAATTTTGCACTGACCCCCTCTCTGACTCCTCTCCCTTCTCTCTCCCTCTTCTCTCTTCTCTTTTCTTCTCTTCTTCTCACTGTTTCGTGTTTGTGTCTCCTTACTTCTTCCTATCTCCTTCCTTCTTTCTTCCTTCCTTCTTGCACCCACTCCTTTCTCCTCTTCTCTCTCCTCCTTGTTTTTCCATCCCTATTTCTCCTCTTGTTTGCTTCTCCTCTCTTTCCTTGTGTCTCCCTTCTTTCCTCCCTCCTTTATTCCTTCGTAGCATGCTTTCTTTTCTTTTACCTTTCTTCTTTTCCTTATGTCATTCGTGTTCGTTCTATCGCTTTTATTATTCGTATTTTTTGTTTTCTTTTTGTTATTCCTTCTTCTTTTCCTCCTTCTCCTCTTCCTCCTCCTAATCCTCATCCTCATCCTCCTGTTCCTTTCTTTTTCTCCTCCTTCTCGTCTTACAAGCAAAATAATAAAAAAAAGAGAGGTAGAAGAAGTTGAGAGAATGCGTCTCCATCTAAGATTTATATTCTCATCATCGTATGTCTTCACTTCCTCCTCCTCCTCCTCCTCCTCCTCTTCCTCTTTTTCTTCCCCCTCTTCCTCCTCTTACAAGAAAAATACACTAAAATAGCAGAAGCAGATACAAAAACCTCCCAGCTAAGATTCTTTTATGGTCATTATTCTGCTCCTCCTCCTCCTCCTCCTCCTCCTCCTTTTCGGTCTAAGCAAGAAGCGAACGGTCTTCATTAACGTGGTAACGATGCAGAGCGGAATTCAAGCCGGGCTGCACTAAGACATATAATCTTCGTTTTTATATCTTTCTTTTTTTTTTGTCTTTTTTTTTTATCTCTTACTCCATTTGCTTCTTGTAGTTCACGGGGGAGCGAGTGAGTGATGATGATGATGATGATGATAATGGTGAGGAGGAGGAGGAGGAGGAAAATTAGGAAGAGGAGGAGGAGGAAGAAGAGGGAGGAGGAGGGTGTGGTGGTGACGGAAATTTCCTGAGAGAGAGAGAGAGAGAGAGAGAGAGAGAGAGAGAGAGAGAGAGAAAACAAGATGGTAATAGGGGGGCATTCGTGAACCGTGAAATAGCTGTGGAGTTCGAACCGAGGTGAAGCGAAGCAGTTATTAAGCGACGGAACCAGCGAGCACAGAACGAAGCCGTGCCTAATGGGCGTGCGGAGGGACGGGGAGAAAGGGAGGGAGGAAACAAAGCGAGAAAGGAAGAAAGGAATTATGGTAATGAGGGAAAGACAGGATTGAGGGACGAAAGAAAAGAAGGAAGGGAAGGAGAAGAGAAGGAAAAAGATGAGGAAAAGATAGGATTGAGGACGAAAGGAGGGAAGGGAAGGAGAAAAGAAAAAAGATAAGGAAAAGACAGGCTTGAGGGATGAAAGGAAAGAAGGAAGAAGAAAGTAAAAAAAAAAGATGAGAAATAAGCAGGATTGAGGGATGAAAGGAAAGAAGGAAGGAAAGGAAAACGGAAGTAAAAAATGAGGAAAAGACAGGATTGAGGGATGAAAGGAAAGAAGGAAGGTGAGGAGAAAGGAAGAAAAAGGATGAGGGATGAAAGGAAAGAAGGAAGGTGAAGAGAAAGGAAAAAATAAAATGAGGATTAGACAGGATTGCGGGATGAAAGAAAAGAAGGAAGAGCAGGAAAAAGAAGGAAAAAAAGGATACTGACTTGGAGAGGCGTATCAATGTCTTTCGTACCAAGTGCCTTCTCAGAATCATGGAGTAGGTATCGCTGGAATGACTTCGTGTAAAACCAGCGACTCCGCAATGAAACTGAATCGAGGCCTGTTACCATCTTAGTCCGTGAACGCCAACTCCGGTTATATGGGCACGTGGCACGCCTCCCGTACCTCGATCCTGCTCACGAGGTTGTTTCTGTACGAGACAACCCTTAGTGGACGAGACCAAGGGGACGCCCACGTAACTCAGGGTTGGGAGAAGTTGATCGATCCTGCCGGGAGGGATTTGGGACGGATAGGGCGGCTGCGGGAATCTCATTTTGGGGGGCCGTCAGGAGCATAGACGACATAAGAACATAAGAACATAAGAACGTAGGGATATGCTCCCCATTAGTAAGTTAGTTAGTAGATATAAAAGACATATAGAAAAAAAGCGATTGAAGGCAGAAGGAAAGTAGATAAAAGGAAGGAAGGTTAGTAAAGAGAAAGAGAGGATGGAAGAGTGAACATTTTGAAGATACAGAGTTGAGAAAGAAAGAAAGAGATCCGAAAAGAAAATGGGAAGATTGAAAGAGAATAAAGAAACAGAAAAAGAAGGGAAGTGTGTAAAGCCAAAAGAAAACGGGGTCATAAGGAAGAGATAGAACGATGGACTGAAGAGAGAGAGAGAGAGAGAGAGAGAGAGAGAGAGAGAGAGAGAGAGAGGTGAGGTAATCCAATGGGCACTGGAAACTGGAGCACTCGAAAGAAAGAAAGAAGAAAGAAAGAAAGAAGAAAGAAAAGGTCGAAGTGCTTATACGGTGTGTGTGTGTGTGTGTGAGAGAGAGAGAGAGAGAGAGAGAGAGAGAGAGAGAGAGAGAGGGCGTGGGAGAGGGACTTTTTGATCTCCTTTAGGGCGGGGGGGGGGGATGGAAGGGGGCGTGCAGAATGAAAGAGAATGTAGAGTAAGAAGGATTAAAACGGAGAGTGACAAAGAGGGAGAAGAGAAAGGCATAGAGAAGAAGGCATAGAAGGGGAGATCAGTAAAGATAATGAATAAGTAAAGAGATCTATAGAGAGATAAATTAGTGTGAAGAAAGAGAACTAGAAAATGAATCAACAACTACTAGTATTTATAAATGTTTTGAGGAATTTTCTGTATTCTTCGCTTTTTCTTTTGCGTTGAAATTAATGAAACTAACGAAGGAGAGATAAAGAGGAAGAAAAAGACGCTCGGACAGAAGAAGGAGATGGCACTAGAAAAGGAAAAAGGTGTATCAATGGTCGTTTTTTCTGTTCCTTTCTTCTTTTTTGTCTTAATCTAAAATATGTAACTTTTCTTTGCTTTCTTAATCTAATATATTTACTTCTCTTGTCTTAAACTAATTTATATTCTTTTTTTGTCCCCCTGATCCAATTTATGAACTTATTTGTCTTTATAATCTAATTTACGAACGTCTGTTGTAAAAGTTATCTATTTTTTATCTAATTTATGTGCATTTTTTATCTTAATCCAAGCAGTGTGCAGTTTTTGTCTTCTCTAGCTTATTTATCTACCTCTCTGCGTTTTTTTTTTTTTTCGTTTTAATCTAACAACAAAACAACTGGTCACCATCTTCACACTTTACTTCAGTGAGGATTATACAGGAAACTATTGCTTTGATATAGATTGTTTACCAAGAGCCATTGTCCGTTTTCTACTCTTGCCCTTTAAACTCATCACCACGAAGTTTGTATCATATAAGAATAACTATGCCTTCTTTATTTCTGCGTTTTATTTACTACTTATATTTTTTTCTCTTTCCCTTCATTTCCCTCGTTATGCCGTCATTCAGTCTTGTATCTTCCTTATCTTCAATCTCCCTCCATCTTGCCTTCCTCATATTTGCTTCACTAATTTTGTATACTCTTCATCTCCATTTTTCCTTCCTTCGTCACTTCTTTCTTTTCTCTCTTCTCTCTTCCGTCAAATCTACCTTTTCCTTTCTTTCCTTCTCCTTTTCCCTTTTTTTTATTTTATCCCTCAATCCAGTCTCCTTTTTTCTCGTTCAATTCCTTACTTTCTTCCTTTTATTCTAACCTTTTCAACCCACAACACCTTAGCTCTGATCACTGACCCCTTTTTTTTTTAAGTCTCATCCTGACTAAATATTTCTCTCTCTAAACATTTTCTTTTTTTTTACCTCGCCTTTGTTATTTTCCTCTTGATGTGTTCCTCTCGTTTCGCTTTCCTCCATTCCATTGCTCGTTATCTTCTAAATCTTTTCCTTACCTTCACGCATCCATCTTTCCCCAGTCGTTTATTTTCCTTTCCCTCCTAATCGCCTTCATATCTTCTCGCCCCCTCCGCCTCCTCCTCCTTCTCCACTCACGGCTGTTCTATAATTCCCTTTCTCCTCGCCGTCCTTCATCTCCTTCCCGCATCTTTCCTTCTTGTATCTCATTTTTCTCTTTTCAACGCTTTCCGATCTCATCTTCCCTTCTCCTCCCCTTCACACGGTTTTAATCTAATATTTCTCCTTCCTCTCTTTTCGCGTCTCACCTCAGTTGCAGCCTCTCTTTCTCTCTCTTTCTTTGCTTCTTTCACACACATACACGCACGCACGCACACATACAATCTCTTTTTCTCTCTCTCTCACACACTCCGGTTACCTTTTTACCTTTTAAACTGACCTACCTGCTTCTTTTTGCCTTCAACCTTCTTTCCCCACACACCCATTTTTTACCTCCCTCCTCTCCTCTCCTCTCTTCTACCCCCTCTTTCCTTTCTCCTTATCTCCACCACCGCCATCCTCTTTTCCCTGTCATCCCTCACACTCCCTTTATTTTTTTTACGTCCATGCATACCTGAGCTCACTATATTTTTTGCCTTGCCCCTCTCACACCCTTAACCTAGTTCCTTTTCTTCCTCTATTCCGCCTTTTCTTATCCTCTTCCCTTCACCCCTCTCTTTCACTGTCTTCCACCTCTCTCCCTTTTTTTTCAGCTCACCCCAGTTGCACACTCCAATCGTCTTCTTCCCCTTCTTTATCACCCACTCACCCCCTTGCACATTCTCTTCCCGTCACCCCTCTCTCTTATCCCCCACTTTACACCCTCACCCCTTTCTTCTTCTCACCCCGCCATCACATAGTCAGTCCTCCTTTCCTCTTCTCTATCACCCCAATTTACACCCTCTTCCCCTCACCCCTTTCACACTTATCCCTCCCCCTTCCCCCTTCACCCTCTTCCTGCACATCACCACACATCCTCCTTCAGTCACCCCTTTCACACCCTCTTCCCCTGACCCCCTCTCACACTTATCTCCCCCCTTCACCCCCACGTTCACCCCCTCTCCCCCCCCCTAACCCCCACCTTCACCCCCTCTCCTTCTCCGTCCATGCACAATACTGACCCACATTTGGAGGTCAGGTCGGGGTGCCAGCTGTTGCGGGCCTCACGACGCCCTTTGTGAGGTGTGTGGGCCTCGTAGGGCGTGAAGAAGGAGACGAAAGAGTGAAGGAAGACGGGGGCGGAGGGGAGGAAGGAGGAGGAGGGAGGGAGATGAAGGAGGAGGTGTGAGATCCTATACAAGGCGACCTGAACCCATATTTCTAGTAAGATGACACCCGTTTTCTTTTTGGTTTTCATGGTTAACTCTTCTAGGGAATTTATGGGCCATTTTATAGGCCTTTGGAGAGGAAGATCGTGAGGAGTTGAAGGGGGGACTAAAGGATGTTGAATATGATCTAGGGTGATTTAGAAGGATGGTGTAGCGGTTCAGGGTGTAAGGGTGATTATGAAAGGCAAAGGGGAAGACTAAGGGGTGTTTTTCTAAAGGGTTAAGGGGATTTAGGGTGGTTTAAAGGGAGGAGGGTTGTGATTTAGGGTGTTTTAGGGTGATTTATGGTGTGGTAATTATTGTTTATTTAAAGATTATGCCCCTCTCCCCTTCTTACTTTACCTACCCTTCGTTCTTAGTGTCCATACCATATAATTCCTTCCCCTACATTACCCACCATGCCTTCAAACCTGTCCTTCCTTCCTTCCATTCTTACTCCCTCCTTCAACTTCTTTCAACCTCCATTTTCTCAACTTTACTTCACACTTGCCCCTTTTTTCTATTCTATGTTCCCCAATTTTTCCTTCAACCTTGTCCTTCCTTCCTTCTATTCCTGCATTATTTCTACCTCCTTCAACTTCTTCTTACCTCCCTTTTCTCAACTCTACTTCTCACTTCTTCATTCTTCCTCTATATGTTCCTCTGTTTTTCATTTCAACTTTTGCTTCATTTTATTATTTCTTTATACTTGCTCCTATCCTATCTTATTTCCGTCCCCTAACATCCCCTCTCCTCTTCTTTCCTCCCTCTCCCCTATTATCCAGTTTGCCCTATTCCTTCTTTCGTTTTGCCCCTTATTATATCCTCATCACATCCCTTCTCATCCCTCCTTCCTACACTCGCCTATAACCCTTCTTCCTTCTCCCTCTTTCTCCTTTCCCTCCCTCCTTCCCTCTATCATGTTTGCATTCCCCTACATCCCTCCCGTTTACCTTCCCTCCTAAACTCTTTTATTCTCATATTTTCTCTCCCCCTTCCCTTCCTTTCCCACTTTTCCCTTTCCATCCACCCTATCAACTATCTCTCCCATGTATACCTTCTTTACTCTTTTGTTTCTGTATTCCTCACCTTCCTTTCCCCTCTCTCCTTTTCTCCTTCCATCTTTCCCCTCAATTTCGTCTTCCTTCTACTTCTTCTCACATCTGTATCTTTCTATCCCTGCTCCCAACCTATCTTCCCTCCCTTCCCTTCTCTCCCTCCTTCCTTGCACTTTCCTCCCCCCCTTCTCTCCCCCCCCCCCCCCTGCACAGTCTCCCCCTCCCTTGCTCATCCCTTCACTCCTTTGTGGGCTGGATGGGCGTCAGGAGGCGGCGTGGCGTGAGAAATGGGTCCAATAGGGAGGCGGGGCATTAAACCATCACCCACGTTGCTCTTACTCCCCTTCTCTCTCTCTCTCTCTCTCTCTCTCTCTCTCTCTCTCTCTCTCTCTCTCTCTCTCTCTCTCTCTCTCTCTCTCTCCCTCTCTCTCTCTTACTTCCCCTCTCTCTTTCTCCCTCTCCATCATTCACGTTCCTCTTACTCCTCCTTACTTTATTCCCCATATATGTGTGTGTTTGTGTGTGTGTGTGTGTGTGTGTGTGTGTGTGTGTGTGTGTGTGTGTGTGTGTGTGTGTGTGTGTGTGTGTGTGTGTGTGTGCAGAAAGAAGGGAAAGTTGGAATATAAAACAGATGATGAACGAGAAAGAGATGGATAGGGAAGAGGATTGAGCTGAGGGCGGGAGAGTTGACAAAGACGAAGAAGGATGGAGGAAGGAAGAAAGGGATGAAAGAAGGAGCAGGAGAAGGAGGAGGATGGCGGTGCTGAGTGAAGTAAGACGAAGAAACAGGAGAGAAAGAAGGAAGGAGTGAAGGAGTGCAGGAAGGATATCAATAGAAAAATGGGAAAAAGGGAAGGTATAGGAAAAAGAGATAAAGGAAGAGAAGAAGAAGGAAAGAAAAAGAGGGAAAGGAGGAGAGGGAAGAAAAATGGCTAAAAATGAGACAAAGGAGAAAGATAAAGAGAATGAGAACGAAGGAGAAGTGGGATAAAGAGGTAAAGAGTAGAAATGAGAGAGAGAGAGAGAGAGAGAGAGAGAGAGAGAGAGAGAGAGAGAGAGAGAGAGAGAGAGAAAAGAGTCAGTCAGCTCGCCACGCCTCCGTCGGCCCGGGGAGAATAGAAGAGGCGCCTCCTTGGTCATCCCTTTGTGTGGGGTGAATAGCGACCTTGGGGGTGAAGGTGCCAGGTGCGTGTGTGGGAGTGCGCGGGGGTGGACAGGTGAGGGGGGATGGGAAAGGGAGGGGAGAAGGGAAAGGTAGAGGAGGGGAGGTAGGAAGAGAGGGTGGGAGGGAAGGGAGAGGGGAGGAGGGAAGGGAAGGGGAAGGGAAGGGGTAGGAGAGGGGTTACATGGGGAAGGGAGGGGAGTTGGGCTTGGTAGGTTAAGAGGGTGATGGGAGAGAAGGGGAGCATGGTTAATAGGTTAGAAGTAGGAGGGGAAGGAGAGAGAAGGGAAGGAAGGGGTGGACAGGTAAAGGGGAGAGAATGAAAGGGGAGCAGGAGTGTTAGGTTAAAAGGGTGATGGGAAGGAAAGGGGAGCATGACAGTTAGGTAAGAATTAGGAGGGGAAGGGGAGAGAAGGGAATTGGAGTAGAGTTTGTATGTTAAAAAGGATTCATAGTTAAAGAAAGAGAGGGGGAAGGAAGGGATAGGAAGAAAGGGAGAGAAAAGGAGAGAAGAACAAGGTTGGTGGGTAAGAGAAAAGATGGGAGAGAGAAAAAAAAAGGGGGGAGCAATGTTATCAGGTCAGAGAGAGAGGAAGAAAGATGAGGAGAAAGGAAAGAAAATAGGAGCAAGGTTGATAGGTTAGAGAAAGGGGAGAGAGAAGGAAAGGGGAGTAAGAATAGTTTTGAAGAAGGGGAAGATAAGGAAATGGCATTGACAGGTTAGATGGGGGAGAGAAGGGAAGGAAAGGGGAGTTGATTTATTAGATCAGATTCGGGGAGAGGTGGAAAGGGGAGGAGTATAGAGAAGTCTGATGATTTAGAGAAGGGAGAGAATGGGAGGGGGGATGAATAAGTAGGATAAAGAGGGAAGGGGAAGGAGTGAATGGGATTGGTGAGTAAGAAATAGATGGGGAGGAAATAGACGAGGCAGTTAGGATAGGGGAGAGAAGCAGGAGAGAGAGGGGTTAGCAAGTTGGCATGAGGAGGAAGAAAACAGGAGTAAGGCTTAAGTTAGAGAACGGAGGAAAAGAGGAAGTTTGGAAGGGTAAAGAGGAAAGGGAAGAAGAAGGAAGAAGGAGAGAGGGGCTAGCAAGTTAGCATGAGGAAGGAGGAAACAGGTATAATAGGGCTAAGTTACAGAACGGAGGAAAAAAGGAAGTTTGGAAGGTTAAAGAGGTAAGGGAAGAGTAGGGAAGAAGGGGAGAGGGGTTAGCAAGTTAGCATGAGTAGGGAGGAAACAGAAGTAACAGGTTTAAGTTGGAGAACGGAGGTAAGGAGGAAGTTTGGAAGATTAAGGAGATTAGAAAAGAGCAATAGACAATTCAGGTTAAAGCGGGAAGGGAGAAAGAAAGAAGGAGAATAGGGTTGATAAATTGGATAGAAAAAAAAAGAAATAGAAAGAAAGAAAGAAATAGAAGAAAAATAAAGTAAAGTAAAGTAAAGTGAAAGAAAAGGTAATTATGTAGAAAAAAGAAGAAATACGAGTAGATAACGAAAGAGAGAGAGAGAGAGAGGGGAAGAGAAGAAGAGAATAGAGGCAGAGAACAAATCGAATAGGGCTAGTTTAAGAGAGAGAGAGAGAGAGAGAGAGAGAGAGAGAGAGAGAGAGAGGGCGTAAAGGAATGGGGAGAAAGTGCGTGGGTGAGAAGGTGGGTGGGTGGGAAGGCAGGTGAAGGGTTTATATGCTAAGGGAGACGATTTAGGTTAGTGTGGGGAGAAGGAGGAGGGAGGGGGGGAGAAGGGAGTAGATAGTAGGTGAAAGGGAATGGGGTGGTGGGGAGGAAACTAAATGAGATGGAACCAGGGTAGCGAGTGGGTGGTTAAGAGGGATGGATTGATGGGTAGATAGGTAAATGGGTAAGTGGGTGGAAGGTCGGTAGAAGGGTAAGTGGGTAAATTAGTAGAGGATGTAGAAAGGGATAAAATAAAAACGATGGAAAGAGAAAGTAACAGAAAAACACTAGGAAATAAAAATGTTAGGTAAATAGAACCGAAGGAATAAAAAAATAAGCTTAGTCAATAAAACGATAAAAATAACGTTGATTGAAAAGAATGAAATGGAAAGAAAACAGACAAAGAGAAGAAGAATGAAGTAGAGAGTAAGTGAAAAGGAGAATTTAGAAGGAATATAAAGAGAAAATAAAAATAAAATGACAAAAAAAGTAACATTGATTGAAAAGAATGAGAGGAAAAAAGAAAACAAAGAAAGAAAAGAAGCATAACATAGAGTATAGAGAAAGAAATATTTACAGAAAAAGAGAAATAACACTACATAAAAAAAAGAAAAAAAGGAGATAGTAGAGATTAAGAAAGAGGTTGAAATGGAAGAGTTACAGTATTTGCCTGGCTCTCACGCTTTCTGGTGGAGGTGGTGGTGGTGGTGGTGGTGGTGGAGGAGGTGGTGGTGGTGGAGGTGAAGGTGGGTCGTGTCCTCCTAAGTGAAACCCGACGAGGCAAAAATAGGACATGAGAAATTAAAGTCTTATCCCGGATTTTACTTTCGATCTGCTCTCTCACTCTTACTCCTCTCCTTGCATCTTTCTCTCGCTCGCCCGCTCGCTAGGTGTGTCTCGCAGGTGTCAGTGCAAATTAACACCTGCCCGCTCTCTCCGCACTTAATTACAGGTGTGTGGGAACTCGACTTTCCTCGTCTCTCACAGATCTTGATAGCGATTGGCGATTCTTTTCCCTTCTTTTAGGATTCTTCGATTCTTTCTGTGTTATTTTTGAGGGGAATGTGAAGGTGAGGCAGGCAGGTGAAACTTCCTTAGACGTAGCTATAGAAGGGCTTTTTAAGGGTAGGAAGGAGCTACATATAACAGGACTTTGAATCTATAACAGGGCCGTAGAACTATGGCAGGTACTTGGAGCTTCATCTGGGCTTTGGAGGTGGAAAGAAGGAACAACAATATTTTTTTAGAGGTGGAAAGGAGAAACTCGGCGGTCAGGTAAATCAATGAAAGGGTGATAAAGGCAGGAGAAAGTTGAGTGCGTGGGAAGGAAGGGAGGAAGGAGGGAAGGGAGATAGGAAAGGGTACACGAGACCGTTAGATACGAAGACAAATGAGACAACGTAAAAAAGGAATGTAACGTGAATGGCGAAGGATCAAAGGAACGTGATAAAGAACGAGAGGAAAGTTGTATGGAGAGAGAAAACGAATAGAAACCTACTACAATGGAAAGGAAATATAGGCAATGGAGATAGAAAACAGGGATAAAGAAAAGGTAACGAAACAAACTAGAAAAAAAAAATATAGAGTAATAGAAAACTAAGGAAGAAAAAGGAGTGAGCCAAGAAAACGAGCTAAGTAACGTTGATGAGAAAAGGATAAAGAGGCAAAGAAATAGAAAGAACAGAAGCAATAAGAGGGAATGGAGTGTATAAAGAGAGAGCATAGAATAAGATAAGGATGGATGAATGGAAGAGAAAGAAGAAAATATAAAAATAGCGACAAATATGAATTGAAAAGCAAGGAGAAAACTATAAAAAAAAATCAATAACAGGAAGAGAAGAACATTATAAAGATGGAATTTGTTGAAAGTAGATAAGAACGTAAGGATTTGAAGCGATATAGCAAGAGAAGAAGCACAATATAGAACGAATCAGTGGAAGAAAGAAAGGGAAAGAAACGGGGAATGGAAATGCAAGAGAAAGGGCAAAAAGCACAGGTTAAAGAAAAGGTGGAAAAAATAAAATAATAAAAGGGAGAATGACAAACTAACAAAAAACACAAAGAAAGAATTAGTAAAAAAAAAAGACATATTAGGAAGGATAAAGGTAAAGATTCAGATAGAGATGCAAATAAAGTTACAAATAAAGATAAGAAATAGATATACAGATAAAATAAAGACACAAACACAGAAAGCCACAGAAGAAATAGTCACTTAAGGAAAATGAAACAAGAGGAAAGAAGGTGGAGACGAAGGGAGGGAGAGAGGGAGGGAAGGGTGGGAGGGAGAGCTAGACGGAGCGAGGCCACAAGGCTAATGTCACGTGCACAAGGGAAGAAAGAATGAGAAGCGTGACACAGGTAGAGAGAGAGAGAGAGAGAGAGAGAGAGAGAGAGAGAGAGAGAGAGAGAGAGAGAGAGGCATACATTCATTCATACATACGTACATACATACAGATAGGCAGATAGACTTAAACAGACACACAGACAGAAACACAGACAAACATCGAAAGGCACACACACACACACACACACACACACACACACACACACACACACACACACACACACACATATATATAGAAACTGACCCACCGACTTCACAAAGAGACAAACACAGGCAGACAGACAGACATCCAGGCAAGCAAACAGAAAGACAGAGGCAGAGAGAGAATAACAACATCAATACACACAGACAGAGACTCAGAGACGCACAGAGGAAGCAACACATGTACTGGACGAGGTCGACACGGGGCTGTAACGATGCGGACAAGGCGGAGAGTAAGCGAGCCCAAGAAAGGAACGAACGGATGGGAAAGTGACACTGAGAGACCGCGCTACCAAGGACGTGATGGGCAGGAAAGGAGGAGGGAAGGAGTGCGCAGTGATGGAGGGTGGAACGATGGGAACAAGAATGATTTAGCGCTGTTGAGAGATAGTCGCAGTAGAGAGACCTAGGGGGTGGTGAGGGAGCGGTAGGATAGCAATTATTTTTTACAGTAAAGGAAGCAGCTCAAGGGCAACAACAAAAAAGTAATAGAGAGAAAAAAAACCGCTAAACGTTGCCCCAATAAAGAAAAAAAAGAGTTGAGAGTGGCCAAAAGAGAGGTCAGTGCCGGGAGGAGAGGTGTCTTGATTCTCTCCTCTTGGAAGTAATTCATAACTTTTTACTTTTACACAATCTACATGACAAAATCTGCGTCACAATCATCAAGGCTAAGTGTTTTGATCTTGTTCTCAATTTGAAGCATACCAACTACCGTGAAAGAGGTGTGTGTTCGCATGTGGGTGTGGGGGTGTGAGGGTGGGGAGCGCTTGGAACTCACGTGGGAGTCAACGGTGCTTTAGCCTGGAAAATTTTTAGGAACCAGTGATTTCGCTCAAGACGTCGACGAAGAAGAATGATAAATGTGTAGGAGAGTAATAACAGCAACAGCACCGAGACCGAATGAAACAGGAATATTGAACGAAGAGACTGGGAATAGTGAGGATAGTAAGAAAAATAAGAAGTAAGAAAATATACGCTAGAAAAATAAGAAAAATACATTGATAAGGAATTAGGGCAGTGACAGTATTACCAAGGACGAATAAAACAGGAATATCGAACGAAAGAGAATACGACTTGATATAACGTAAGAAATATAAAAAAAAAAGTAGAAAAAATAAGCAAGAAAATAAGAAAACGAAACAGATATAAAGAATTAGGGCAGTGACAGTATTGCGAAGGACGAAGGAAACAGGAATATCGAATGAAAGAGAATGGGAATAGAGATAACGTAAGAAAATAAGAAGAAAGAAAAAAATAAGAAAAGAACAACACATAAAAGATAAGGAATTGGAGCAGTGACATCAGAGCCTCCACCACCAAGGACGAATGGAACAGGAATATGGAACGAAGAAAAACAGGAAAAGTGAAAAAGTACGAAGCAAACGAAATGAAAAGGTAAAAATGATAACGAAACAGAGAGATAGGAAAGTAGGGCAGTATCACCAGCCCCAACAAGGACGAATGGAGCAGGAAAAGAGAACGAATAAAAATGGGAAAAGAGATAAATTACGAGGGAAATGAGATGAAGAAGTAGATAAAAAAATGAAACACGAAAGACGAAAGTAAATGTAGGTCAGTAAATAGTTAGCATCAAGGACGAATGGAACAGGAATATACAACGAATAAAAACAGGAATAGAGATAATGGTGATAAAGTACAGGAATATAGAATAACATCAAAAAAGGAAAAGAAAACGATGCAGAAAGACAAACAGAAAAGCAACATCAGCAACCAGAAAAAAAATTAATGAGAAAATATGGAGTGAAGAAGAGTTATAATAATGATGACGATGATGATAATAATAATAATGAACCACAGAACCAAAAAGAAACAGCAGTAATGAAGAAAGAAAACGTGATTCAAGGCGCAATAAAAGGTAGACTGGCATGATTTAGTACACGGCTGGGAACGGAGGAGAGGAAAAATTAGCGAGACACAAAGAGATGTAGGGCGGGAGAGCAAGGACGGAGGAGAGGAGGAAAAGGAGATCACTGGGACGAAAAAGAAGAGTGATGGCAACAGAAAACGAATCTTCAATGCTAAGCTGATCCAAATAAAGGAGAAAGAATAACAGGGAATAAAAGATGAGAATAGGAACGTGATAACAGGAGAAAATAGGGACAAAAGAGCTATATATAAGTAAAGGGTTGCAGAAAACGTATCTTCAATGCTAAGCTGATCCAAATAGGGAGGAAAGAATAACAGGGAATAAAAGATGAGAATAAGAACGTGATAACAGGAGAAAATAGGGACAAAAGAGCTATATATAAGTAAAGGGTTGCAGAAAACGTATCCAGTGCTAAGTTGATCAAAATACGGGAGAAAGAAAAATATTGAATAAGAACAAAGAAACTAATCTTGTAAATGGAAATATAATAAAGAAACAGAACAATACACAAATGAATGGTTCTAGTAAACACATATATATTTAATGCTTATCCTTACCAAAATGGAGAAAGAAAATACAGGAAACAATAATTCGAACCCTGATAATGTGGGAAAAATAAAGAAACACATTAAGGGAACATTCAAGAACCATAAAGAAGACAGTTATAAAAAGACTACTTATAACCATCTTTAAGAATTAGAATACAACGTTAATGAAGGAAATACCAGGCGTCAACAAGTATTAAAAGAAAATATATAACCTGGAAACGTGAAAACAAGCGACAAGATAAAAAAAACCAAAGAGGAAACAAACATAAGAACAAGAGAACAAAACATAACTAATAAAAGATGTCACCAGGTATTCAAAGCAAACAAATAACCCGAAAAAACATTAAACCAAGCAACAATAAACAACACAAGCAACACATTAAACAAGGGAACAAAAACAGAGAGGCTGGGAAATCGTGGAATGTTATGAGACTACGAAAGGAAGGGAACGGGACGGAGACAAAGGACAAGGCTAGAGGCGACCGCAAAAAAGGAGAATTACGGAACCGAACAAGGAACGGCCGGACAGACTTACGGCTTGTCCAGGAATGCAATGGGACACGAACTACGGACAGGCAATAAGTAGTGTCGCAAGGCCAGAGAGAGGAGGCGAGGAGGAAGGGAAAGAAAGAGAAGAAAGAGAAGGAAAGATATGAAAACACTTGGGTACAGACAAAGAGGAGGAATCAGAGAAGAAATAACTGCAAGGATAGACGAAATAAATTGACGAGGAACATAATTTAAGAAAGAGGAAATGAGGGAAACTATGATAAAAAGTAGGAAGGGGAAAGAAAGAGAGAGGGAAGAGGAAAAATAAAAAAAACACTTGGTTACAATGAAAGGAATAATCGAAGAAGTAATTACTGTATAGGGATGTAAGATGTGAAAGACAGATGTTACTCAAGAAAGGGAAAAGAAGGCGAGGAAGAGGAAAGAAAGAGGGAAGAGAGGAAAATATAGAAAAACACTCGGTTACAAAGAAATAGAGATTAAAGGAGGAATAACTGCATTGATGAAAAATGTAAAAAGAAAAGGTAATTAAAGAAAACGGTGAGAAAGAAGGAAAAAATATGATAATAAATTGGAAAGGAGGAAAAAAAGAGGAAAGAAAGGGAGATTCTGAAAAACACTTGGGTACGAAGAAAGAGGAATAGTCAAAGAAGAAGTAACTGTAGGGATGGAAGATTAATGAAAGACAGAAGATGTAACGAATAAAAAAGGAGAGAAAGAAAACGAGATGTGATAAAAGGGAAAGGGGAGAGAAAGAAAAAGAGAAAACGAGGAAAAAGGACTAACCAAATAATAGACAACTGCAGAAAAAAAGAAGATCGAAAAAATAATATTCGAAACGTTACTAAAGAAAGAAAACAAAGCAGAGAAAAGTTAAAAAAAATGGAAACAACAGTGAGTGAACATATAAGTTACTGAGCGCTTGATTATAAAGAAAGAACGTAAAATAAAACAAACCTGAACTCGGAGGAATAAAAACAGGTATAGAGTAATTACAAGCTTAACGTAAGACACAAGAAAAGAATGATAAATGAAGTAAATTAGGAATCGAAAATAATACCACAACACGAAAAAGCACACCATTTTTTTTTTAGCACAGTGGAATGCAAATAAATCTTTTCCACTTTTTTCTTCTCCCCTCGTTCTCTTTCCTCTCCTTCTCTTCCACCTCCTCCTTATCCACCTCTTCCTAATGCCTTACAAGAAAATGTACGATTACTTTTTAGTAGAGTGGAATGCATATGATTCCAATCCACTCTTCTTATCTGTCCTCCTCGTTCGCCTTCCTTCTCCTCTTCCACCTCCTCCTCCTCCTTATCCACCTCCACCATACAAGAAAACATACGATTATTTTTTCGGCTTTTCTTCTCTCCTCCTCGTTTTCCTTCCTCTAATTCTCCTCCTCTTCCTTATCCTCCTCCTCCATCTCCTCTTTCACCACCCTCTCGCCTAGTATACACAACACAAAAACACTAGAC
>NC_066523.1:3234533-3239533 GCF_024679095.1 Eriocheir sinensis
TGATTCATGGGCAGCCTTTGACATGGCGACCCGTGATGACTGGTCCGTGGAGGCCGATGATCCATGGGCATCCGCCGAATTGGTGACCGCCATCACCGATGAGGCTGATGACGCATGGGCAGGCTTCGAAGTGATGACCAGTGATGACTGATCCGTAGAGGCCTTCCTGGACGTCACAGCCATCTGTGCTATCATCGTGTCCTGCTCTGCTATGCAGCCTGGTAAAACACTCACCAGTGATGACTGGTCCATAGAGGCCTTCCTGGACGTCACAACCATCTTTGCTATCGTCGTGTCCTGCTCTGCTATGCAGCCTGGCAAAACACTCACCAGTGACCCCTGGCGCAGGCCGCGAGCCACGCCGTGAGCCACACTCCCGGGGAGCGAGAAACATCCTTTGGTGACCGTCGCTCTTATCACACCTTCACGGGAGGAGCTCGAGCCATTTTTCTTATCTTATCAATGAAATCTTTACAAAAAATTACCTCCCTATTAATTCTTGTTGTTTTGGGAGTTAATTTTCTCTGTTTTTCTGTCACACTCTACGTCTGCTTGTGTCTGTCTGTCTGTTCGTATGTATCTCTCTCTCTCTCTCTCTCTCTCTCTCTCTCTCTCTCTCTCTCTCTCTCTCTCTCTCTCTCTCTCTCTCTCTCACCTTTACATATTTCACATTCAGCCGTTTCCTTTGCAGTTTCTCACCTTTTAGATTCGGTCAGATTTCTCCTTATATGTCTAATCCTTTTGCACACACATACACACACACACACACACACACACACACACACACACACACACACACACACACACACACATTTTCAAGTGCTTATCAGAATATTTCCACACCTTTCTCGACAATCTCTCTCTCTCTCTCTCTCTCTCTCTCTCTCTCTCTCTCTCTCTCTCTCTCTCTCTCTCTCTCTCTCTCTCTCTCTCTCTCTCTCTCTCTCTCGTTTATCCCTTTATAGGCCCAGAACTCCTCTCTCTTTTCCCTTATTTGTTCTCTCTCCTACACACACACACACACACACACACACACACACACACACACACACACACACACACACACACGCACACGCACACACATTGCACTGGAAAGCTTGACCAACACTGACCCTTTTTCCTCCTCCTCCTGACCTCCTCCTCCTCCTCCTCCTCCTCCTCCTCCTCCTCCACCCCCGCGTCCACCTTTCCCCTGCAACCTTTCCTTCTTGTTCCCTTCCATTCTTTTTTCTTCCATCTATTTTCTTCCTTTATTTTTCACTTTTATTTTTTTAACTTTTTTCCCTTTATTCCGTTCTCCTTTTTTCATTTCTCGTCCTTCTCCTTTTCTTCTTATTTTTGTTCTTTTCCCTATTCTTATCTTTTCATTGGTGTGTCTTTCTTCCTGTTCCTCAAATTATCCCTTTTCTTCCTCCACCTCTCCTCTTGGTTCTCATTTTTTCCTCCATTTTCTTTTCCTTTTCCTCGTTGCTTCCTTCTTTACGTTTCTCATGTTATCTCTTTCTTCCCTTCGTCATTTCCTCACAATTTACATTCCTTTGTCTGAACTATATATATTTTTTTTCCTCCTCTCCCTCGCCTTCTTCCACCACATCAACGCATTCAAGTATCGTAACAAGCCTCTCCATACCATCATCATCAACCCCTTATTAAACCTCCCTGATCATCAACACCAACAACAACACCAACACCAACACCAACACCAATTCCACCACCACCACCAACAATAACAAGAAAAAGAAATTACACGTCTCTGTTTTCTCTTCGTAGGCATTGTGGACTTGGCAAGGCGGTGGAGGAGAGGTGGAGTGGTCAATCAGTGGTGGTGGAGTAGCAAGTAGTGGTGGTGATGGTGGTGGTTAGGGGGTGATAATGGAGATGAGTGGAACTGTGTGTGTGTTTGTGGGTGTGGGTGTGGAAGAGAGGGTGAGTAGGCAAGTATGTGGAGTTAAGTGGAGTTGCAGCAAAGTGGAGTGGGTGGAGTGATCAGTGGAGTGGTGAAAGAGTGGATAATGGATATGAATTTTGGTTTTATAAGTGGTCATATAATAAAAAGTAAAAATAAGTGGTCTCAAAATATATAGTGGTTCTGGACTTAGGGTGGAGTGGGTGGCCGATTAGGTAGGTGGATAAGTGGATGATATGGTATGTAGGTGGATGCTTCAGTAAATGGTTAAGTGGAATGATGGGTGGAATGAACTAAGAAGAAAAGAACGGAGTAAAAGAAGTGACTTGGAATGAAAAAAAAATAAAATAGATGAAGTGGAAATTGAAAGGGGAACAGATAAAGGGTGGTGGAGGGGGCTGGGTTACAGATATATGGTTAAGTGGATGGATGAGTGGAATGAACTAAGAAGGAAAGAACGGAGTGGAAGAAAGTGGATGGGAATGAAAAAAATGAAAAAAATAGATGAAGTGGAAAGTGAAGGGGGAACAGATAATGGGTGGTGGAGGGGGCTGAGTTATAGAGTGGATAGAGAGGAGGTGGAATCAACGCAGTGGGAGGGAAGAAAGTGGAAGAAGTGGGTTAGAATGAAGAATGGACACATATTAGATAAGCTAAGATTATAAAGTGGATGAATGATAAGAGGGTGGATGGTTTGACAGATGTATGTGTTTGGGGGAAGTGGAAGGGGAGAGGGGGGGGGGGTTGATTGGGTGGACGGAGGGTGAGTTTGAAAGTAGGTGAGAGAATGGATTGGTGGTGGTGGTGGTGGTGGAGGTGGAGGTGGCGTCTGTCCTGTCAGTCTGCCTCGTTGGGGGGAAGTAGATTCGAGATTTGATTGTGTGTGTGTGTGTGTGTGTGTGTGTGTGTGTTACTGGTTCAGGTGATGTTGTTTATCATATCCATTTTCCTTTCTCTCTCTCTCTCTCTCTCTCTCTCTCTCTCTCTCTCTCTCTCTCTCTCTCTCTCTCTCTCTCTCTCTCTCTCTCTCTCTCTCTCTCTCTCTCTCTCTCTCTCTTTGTTTTCTCTATTTCTGTTTCTTCAGCTTTAACATTTTCCTTCCTGTTCCTATTTTCTTTATTTTTTTCCTTTTTCTTCTTATTTTCTTTTCCTCATCTTCCCTTTTTGCATACGTCATTTCTAAACTCTCGTCCTCCTCCTCCTCCTCCTCTTACTCCTCCTCCTCTTACTCCTCCTCCTCTTACATGTCTTCCTTGTCTTCCTCTACTACCCTTCTTTCTTCCTTTGTACAGTCCTTGTAACACACACACACACACACACACACACACATACATGTAAGGGAAGTGGGCTGTCTTGACCTGAGAGAGAGAGAGAGAGAGAGAGAGAGAGAGAGAGAGAGAGAGAGAGAGAGAGGGGGGGGGGGGGAGAAAAAGGAAAAGAAACCGTCAGAAACCACAAGAAAAAGAAAAAGAACACAGGAAAAAGAGAACAGCTAACATCATGACTTTGCACAAAAAAAATGAAAACCCAAATGCTCGGAGGGAAAAAAATAGGAAAGAAAAGAAACAAGAAAAGTAGAGAGGAAAACAAGAAGACAAGAAGCAAAAGTACCTGAGAATGGAGGTCGAGTGTGAAGAAGAGGAGGAGGAGGAGGAGGAGAAGGAAGAAGAAGAAGAAGAAGTAGAAGAAGAGATGATATAGTCAATGAAGGAACAATAGAAAGAGGAACACAAAGAAAGAACAAACAACAGCAGACCTGCTGGTCCTTACGAGACTGTTTGTGACAAGCTACACTAACTATCTAATCAAAGGTGGAAGATGAAGGACAAAGCAGGAAAGGAAAAAGAACCATGCAGCATGGAAAAACTGCATGGAAATTTGTAGGAAAGAAGAAAGAACTACCATTACTGCTACCACTAACCGGGCGATAAAAGCGGACAAGGACACCAGTATTCGAAAGAACTTAACGTTATTACGACAATGAGTAATATCTTAGTTGCTGGTTGGAATCAAAACGCTTGTCTAATCTATTCTTGAAGGCCGTAACTGTTGTACTATCAACGACATCACAGGGTAGAGAGTTCCAAACATTAACAACTCGATTGAAGAAGAAGTGTTTAGCTTCGTGCGACGAGAATCTTTTACCACTTATCTTCAAATTGTGATTTCTTCTTGTTCTATTTGATCGATCAATTGTAAAGTAATCTTCCGCATTAATATCAAGAGGAGGAGGAGGAGGAGGAGTAGAAGGAGGAGGAGGAGGAGGAGATTTAATTAATGAAGGAGAAAAAGAAAGAGGCATAGGAGGAGGAGGAGGAGGAGGAGGAGGAGGGAGAGCCTGAAAATAATACAATAAACGAAAAAGAAAGAAAACGCAAGAAGAGGAAACAGAGGAGGATGGGAAGAAAAAGGAGCAGGAGATGACACAGTAAATTAAAAATGAGGAACAGAAAGACAAAGAAGAGTTAGCAAGTTGGAAGAAGATACAGAGAAAAGAGAGGAGAAGGAGGAAGAGGAGAACACATAGAAGAAGGAGAACACAGGTGGTGGAGAAAAACACACAGAGAGAGAGGAAGAAGCCGTTGAGGAGAGGTGAGGCAAACAACCCGGGCAGTGCGTGTGGTCGAAGTGAAAAATGGAGCCTCTATATTTTGCTCTTAATTAACCTGATATACGGGGGACAGGTAGAGCCATTAACGCCCACGCACCTGTTGGGACGGGCACGCGGGGATTGGTAGAGAGGGAAAGTGAAAGGAAGGGAAGGGAATGGAAAAGAAGACAAGGGAAGGGAAGGGAAGGGAAGGGAAGGGAAGGGAAAGGAAGACAAGGGAAGGGAAGGGAAGGGAATGGAAGGGAAGGGAAGGGAAAGGAAGACAAGGGAAGGGAAGAGAAGGGAAGAGAAGGGAGGGGAATGGAAAGGAAAGGAGATGAAGGGAATGGAAGATAAAGGTAGGAGAAGGTAATAAGGGAAAAGGGAAGGCAGGGAAACGAAGGGAAGGGAAAAGAAGGGAAGAAAAGGGAAGGGAAGAAGAGGAAAGGGATAGAATTAATGGGAAAGGAAAGAAAGAGTGTAAAGAAGTAGAATCATCAATCC
>NC_066523.1:3242033-3294533 GCF_024679095.1 Eriocheir sinensis
TACTCCTTAAAATGTAGTGTGCGTGCGTGCGTGTGTGTGTGTGTGTGTGTGTGTGTGTGTGTGTGTGTGTGTGTGTGTGTGTGTGTGTTTCATTCGGTCCGGACTTATGGGTACGCCCAATGTCCTTTTTTTTTCTTCTTTTCTTTCTCATCTTCTTTTCCTTATTCCTACGATCTTAATCCTCCTCCTCATCATCATCATTATCATTATCATTATCATTATCAGCGCCTTTGTTCGTGATTGGGTGATACCTTTCTTCTCCTCCTCTTTGATCTTTTTTATTCCTTGCTTCTTTCCTCTCTTTTTTCCTCCTTCTCCCTCCTTTCTTTCTGTGTCCCCTTCTTCTTTTTTCCTTCTCCCCTTTCTCACTCATTTTCCTTATATTCCTGATTTACTGATTTTTCCTTCATTTTCTTTACCTGGGGATTAATTGACAACAGGTGTGCCTTCAAAGGTGAGGAATCGGTACAGAACGTTTAATCACTATAGCAAACTGATTTAGCGATAGTTTTCAAGGAAGGCGTTTAGTCACGTTCTTGCATAGGGTGACGGAGTGACGGCGTTGATTGTGTAGTGATGGTAGTGGTGATGATGGTAGTGGTGATGGTGGTGGTGATGATTGTGACAGTGATGTTTAAAGATTGCATAATGGTGATGCCCTCGATGTGTGTGTGTGTGTGTGTGTGTGTGTGTGTGTGTGTAGGTAGACGGGTAAGTGAGGCAGGTGAGGTAGCGAACTCTCCTGACCCGGCGAGTAAACAAAGGAGGATGAGGAGGAGGAAGAGGAAGAAGAGGAGGAAGAAGAAGGCTACAACGTAACTGACTACCTCACGTGGCGCTCCTTTCAAGCGGCTGAGTTTTATGAAGTGCAAGAATACAGTGTTCCTTGTTAGTGTTGTTTATGTTCTTCACTAAATATTATACACCTCCCTCTCTCCTACTCCTCCTCCTTCCCTCTCCTCCTTCTCCTCCTCCTCCTCCTTTCCTCTCCTGCTCCTCCACCTTCTCCGTCTCCCCCTTCCTCCTCTTCTCCTCCTTTCCTCTCCTCCTCTACCTCCTTCTCCGTCTCCTCCTCTTCTCCTCTTCTCCTCCTTTCCTCTCCTTCTCTACCGTCTTCTCCGTCTCCTCCTCTAGTTCCCTGAAAACCAATCGTAAATCAACACGCAAGAAAACGATGGAAGTAAGATAAAAAAGAAAACAAAAACCGCTAAAGCTATTGTTCCTTCCTCGAGACCCAAGAAATAGTTTAGCGGTTTTTCTTTATATTTTGTTGCTGTCTAGTTTCAGGTTAATTTTTTTCTTGGGTTGGTGAGCGAGAGCGTAAAAGTCAAACCACGTAAGGCTGTCAGTGATTCCTCTTGTCGAATTGAGCGTTAGACATACGGTTAGATAAGAACAGTTGTAGCAATAGTAAAAGGTGGAGGAAGAGGAGGAGTGCTGTTAGTAGTTGCAGGAGGAGGAGGAGGATAAGGAAGAGGAGGAAGAGTAGTATTTGTAGCAGCAGAAGTGTTATCGGCAGGAAGGAGTCACGAGTTTGTTTCTCAGTACCCTCCTACGCTCCTACGATACAAAAGGTTGATGCCTGATACTGAGAGTGTTAAACTAGGTAACTTCAGCACGTCAAACCCATGCAGATTTAGTGACACCAGCAAACATCAGAGAAAGAGAAGAGAAAGAAAACGTACTTAAACATACATAAAAGATACTTGCATACAGGAAATACATATATAACTACACATAACACATACCTAACACATACCACATGCATTACTACATACATAAACAGAAGTGCGTAAAGAGATAGAGTGGGCAGTTTAGGGCACGAATAGGTAGGTATAAGCAGTTCTCGAGCGACTGACCTCACTTTCCTAACCCGACCCTTTGTCCATCTTCTTGCTGACCTCATGCGCAAATAGACACACATTTTGACCCAACATCCCACTCACTCCCTCTGACTCCCTCTCACTCCCTTATCCTCTTCCTCCTCTCCCTCCTTTCCTACCACCCTCAAATTTTCTTCTCCCACTCCCACCCACATGAAGCTACCTGGCCCCCTCCGTGTGTGTGTGTGTGTGTGTGTGTGTGTGTGTGTGTGTAGGAAAGTTAACCAAACCCTTGCCTAACTTACGTCCCGAGGAAGGTCACGAGCCCACAGAACCGGCCCCTGAACCTGCGCCTGTCCGTCCCCGGGTCCGCATCAGCAGGTCTTGGACGATGCAAGGAAGTGTGGGTGGACGAGTGTGTGTGTGGGGGTGGATGGGAAGAGAGTTAAGAATCAAAGAGAGAGAGAGAGAGAGAGAGAGAGAGAGAGAGAGAGAGAGAGAGAGAGAGAGAATGAAAGAAGAAAATGAAGAAAATATACAGAAGAGAGAGGCAGATAGAGAGACAAATTACAAAGACACATATTAACAGGAAAAAAAATATATGAAACACTGAGAGAGAAATTAAAGAGGATGAGAGGAAATTGAAAAGATATTATAGAGAGAAGATAGAAGGAACAGAAGGGAGGGGGGGGGTTGTTTGCGTGCGTTGGGGGGGGGGGGGGGGTGAGTGCAAATAAACGGTGTATGTGCGTGTGGTGATTTTTTTTTTGTGTGTGTGTGTTTTGTGTGTTTTGTAGTGTTTCCTGTTTTATCTGATGCGATTTTGTCATTTCGCTTGTTTTCTTTTCTTATTTATCTTATTTTCTTAGCATTTCTCTACAATGTTTTACCTTTTTTCATATATTTTCTCTTTTCTTAAATAACAAATTCTAACCTTTTTTTTCTTCCTAATGTTTGCAATGTTGTAATGTAGGTTTTTCAATACTCTGAAAACAAAACGAAAACAACAACAACAACAATCTCTCTCTCTCTCTCTCTCTCTCTCTCTCTCTCTCTCTCTCTCTCTCTCTCTCTTCGTTAATCATATGCTAATGACTCTTTTGGTTCGCTATTGATGACGGGTCTGCTGGGGCGTCTGCGTGAGGGAAGGAAGAAGGGAAGAGGGGAGAGAAGGGGAGGAAAGGGAGGGGGAGGGAGGGAGGGAGGGAAAGTATGGAGTGAAGGGCAGGATGGGAGAAGTGAGATGAGTTCGTTTGAAGAAAGGATGGAGCGAAGGGTGTGTGTGTGTGTGTGTGTGTGTGTGTGTGTGTGTGTGTGTGTGTGTGTGTGTGTGTTTGTTTTTGAGAGAGAGAGAGAGAGAGAGAGAGAGAGAGAGAGAGAGAGAGAGAGAGAGAGAGAGAGAGAGAGGTCAATGTGGTTCTCAGCCTTGAAAGTCAGAAAAATGGACTACAAAGAGTTAGATTAATTATGTAAAAGTTAATATTTTGTTCATTCAATGTTTATTTACGATCAAAGGCGAAGACTGAAGAAAACTAATTACTTCCTTCGTGAATAAACTTAGAAGCCCTTGTTGAATGTAGTAGTAGTAGTAGGAGTTGATGGTGTTGTTGTTGTTGTTGTTGTTGTTGTTGTTGTTGTTGTTGTTTTCACTGTTCCAGGATCACCTTTTTTTCTTCTCCCGCCTACTTTTCTTGTGCTTCCATTTTTATTGCTGTCTTCTCCTTCATGTTTGATTATTCTTTATTTACTTTATCCTTTGAACTTTAAATTTTCGCCTTCATCATTGGCTTGTTGGCTTTTATATTTATTTTTCCTTTTTCTTTGCCTTTCTACTTTTCTTTCTCTCTCATGTTTTGTACCCTCTTCCTCCTCCTCCTCCTCCTCCTCCTCCTCCTATTCCTCCTCCTCCTCCTCCTCCTCCTCCTCCTCCTCCTCCTCCTCCAGGTAAATGCAGACCATCACTACTTGGGAGAGGCAGTTTTTCAGCGGGAGAGGGACACTCAGGTGAGGGATGCTGGGGCGCGCTGGAGGCTTGGATTACACAGGATAGGTTGCCCCCCCCCCCCTTCTCTCTCTCTCTCTCTCTCTCTCTCTCTCTCTCTCTCTCTCTCTCTCTCTCTCTCTCTCTCTCTCTCTCTCTCTCTCTCTCTCTCTCGCTGTCTTCCTCTCCCGTAGATCAAGGATGCTTATCTTGCTTGCATGTGCCTTTGTGTGTGTGTGTGTGTGTGTGTGTGTGTGTGTGTGGGCATACGTGCTGCTCATACAAAGAAGTGAGTTGCATCCCCCCCAAAAAAAAATCAAATCTGTGTCCTAAGATGTCTTAAAACTCCACTTATATTAGTCTTGATGGTGAGAAAATGCATTAGAATGAAGGCTTTTAAAATTTTGCTGCTGTAAATATTGACGGCTGAGATACAGGTTAGCTCTTGTATTAGTATGTGGCACAGCAAAGAGATGAGCTTATGTGGAAAGACTTGTGCAACGGGGCCGCGTGAGGAGTGGCGGCATAGAGTAAACAGGCCCAGGAGAACAACGACCATTAATTTCCCGATTCAATGTGGCCAGAAAAGCAACACTAGCAAACTTTGGGAAGCTGAAGATAGACTTTTAGAGGATCGGAGTTGACATTGAGAAAAAGTTTTGACCCAACTTTTTTATGAACGTTGTTAGCAGAGGCGCCTATCCCTCTCCCCCGCCATTGGAATACAACTTTTTTCCTCCTCCTTTCTTTCCTCCTTCCCTTGCTCCCCTTCCTTTCCTCCTAGCTTCCCTCCATCTTTCCCTCTTCTCTCATTCTTCCCCCCTCTCCTTCCTCCTCCTTTCTGTCTCCCCTTCTTCCCTTTCTCCTACCTACCTACCCCCTCTTCACATGGCGTACATACTCCATCCAGTGTTAGACAGATCTCTTATATTTAAACATCTAGTAATGAGATAATAATTAGCAGGAGCGAAACAAAGCCTACGCCCGGAGAAACTATAAACTAGAAACGACATATTTGTAACGAGAATGGAGACAATTCGGGCTGTTCATAATTCAGTCCTCAAAAAGAAAGTCATATCTACTGCAATGAAAATCTAGACACATACGATAAGAGAACGGTTTTGAAATATATATCGCAATTTTATAACAGTTTAAATCTTTGGTATAAAATAAACAACATTCACCCAACCTTTTAAACAAGACATAACACTCAGGGCTAATCATTAACAAGCGAATAATTGATTAAACGATAATATATGAACATGAAAGTAAACCAGCTCGATATTTATGCCGCTATGCTAATGAGGGACAGAACAGAACGCTAATAAAGAATAATTATCGTAATGGAGACGCGCTGGGCCTGCCGGTGACGTCATGCGCAAGATAATATTTTACCTGTCTGGCCGCTACTTAGCCCAGGTGAGCCCGCGGGACGGCTTGTTTTCCACCTTTAATTGCCTTATATTTACATACTCGGCCACATAGTAAAGTGTATGACTAACAAGACGTGGTTTAGATGCATATAAATGGCTGTTGTTTTATGATGTGATCTGTGGTGTTGATTTGTGTAGCGTTTACCTGTTTGGGGTTCACCTGTTAATCTTTTCTGGAGTTTTGTTTTACTTTACCTTGTTTGTCCTTTACCTAACTTTACCTTACCTTACCTTACCTTACCTGACTCTACCTGTTCTGAGTCACTTGTTTACCTTGCCCAACTTTACCTTACCTTACCTTTCCTGTTTTGGAGGTCACCTGTTAATCTTTTCTGCAGTTTTGTTTTACTTTATCTTGTTTGTCCTTAACCTAACTTTACCTTACCTTACCTTACCTTACCTGACTTTACCTGTTCTGAGTCACCTGTTTACCTTACCCTACTTTACCTTACTTTACCTTTCCTTTCTTTACCTTACTTTACCTTACCTGACTCTACCTGTTCTGAGTCACCTGCTTACCTTACCCTACCTTACCTTTCCTTACCTTTCCTTACCATATCTTACCTTACCTGACATGCATTACTATTGTTCATTATCTTGTTTCATTCTCTTACCGTCACATGTCTACCTCACAATACCTTACCTTACATTTATTTACCCTACCTTAGTAAGTATTAGCTAAAAAAATTACCTTATCATTTCTTACCTTGCCGTATCTTATATAACCTTGCCTTATCTTACCTTATCTTACCTGCCGTACCTTTTTACTTTATCCTACTTATATGTCTCACCTCTTATGATTCTTTTTTAGGAGCAGCGAGTAGCGGGCTTTTTTTTATTATTGTTTCCTTTGTTGTGTGCCCTTGAGCTGCCTCCTTTGTTGTAAAAAAAAAAAAAATCCTACCCACTTACCTCAACCATTAACCATTCAGCAGTTTTTTTTTACACCATCTTGTTAGTTTATCTTTCCCGTTACATAACCCACCTTCCCTCATTTACCTACCTGTTTAACCTAACCTTACTTACCTTACCTCAACACTGACCTTAACATTCAATCATTTTATCGTCTTTTTTTACCTCATCTCGTTAACTTTTTCTTCTTTCCTCACTCACCTACCTCGTTACCTTCATTTACCTTTCTACTTCCCTTTCCTTTGCTTTCCTACTTACTTACCTCACCCATCAATCAACCATACTACTGACTTTTTCTCTCTTAACTAATCTTCTTACCCAAATTTATCCCACCTTGCCTCACTAACTCACCTCTTTACCTAGCTTCATTTACCTTGCCTCAACACTTACCTTAACCATTGAATATTCAGATGTCTCTCTTTTTACCTCGTCTAATTAGCTTCCCCTTTGACCTTATCTCACTTTGCCTCATTTACCTACATTTTTACCTAGTCTTACCTTTCTCCCTCCCTTCCTCCCTCCCTCCTACCTGCTCTGCTCAGCCATCCTTCCCACCTTCCTCTAACTGCCTACCTGTCTCTCCACCTTACCTGTGAAAAGTATAAGTAGCTGCTAATTAGAAGTTACCTGTTTATTTTACGAGGAGACAACTCACAAGACTAATTTTCTCTTTTTTTTCAGTTTACACTTTTTTTCAATTTTAATTAGTCAGTGTTGAAGGTTTTAGAAGTGGTTGGTTTTTGTTGTCTATTTTTTTTGTGTGTGTGTGTGTGTGCGTGGATTGTAGAAGAGTGGTGGTGGTGGTGGTGGTGGTGATGATGGTGGTGATGGTGGTGGTGGTGGTGGTGATGGTGGTGGTGGTATTTATATAGTAACTTTTCTCTCTTTTATCCTCATTCTTTCCCATTTTCTTTCTTTCTCTTTCTTTCTTTTGGTGGAAGAGGAAGAGGAGAAGTAGGAGGAGGAGGAGGAGAAGAAAGAAAAGGAGGAAGAGGAGGAACAGTGGCCCATCTTGATTTTTTTTACTCTCTCTCTCTCTCTCTCTCTCTCTCTCTCTCTCTCTCTCTCTCTCTCTCTCTCTCTCCATGTTCGGTGTCTCGTTCCTGTCTTGACTCAGATTTTTTACATGTTATCTTCATCCAGATCTTCCTCCTCCTCCTCCTCCTCCTCCTCCTCCTCCTCTTCCTCCTCCTCTTCCTCCTCCTCCTCCTCAATCTTCCCCTGTTGTTCCTCCTATTCTCCTCTCAAGCCTCCTCCTCCTCCTCCCCTTCACTCTCCAATCCTGCTCATGCTACTGTTCCATTTTCCTCCTCCTCCTCCTCCTCCTCCTCCTGCTTGTGGTCGACCTTACATTTGTTCCTCATCATTTTACACACACACACACACACACACACACACACACACACACACACACACACACACACACACACACACACACACACACACACACACACACACAGGTGGGCAAAGGATAGCATCTTGACCCCTCGCGGAGCCTCACAGTTAATATCAGACGGGAAGGTGATGAATGGGGGGAGATTGTGGCTACAGTGATGTGTCCAGCTCCGGGTGGTGGGGGGGGGGAGTGGGAGGGGGAAGGGGGGTGTAGTATAGGTGGGATGGGAAGGTGGTTTTGTGGTTTTATTTTTGAGGTGGTAGTGGTAGTTGTTGTGGTGGTAGTAGTAGTAGCAGTAGTAGTAGCAGTAGTAGTAGTAATAGTAGTACTTGTAGTAACCTCTTTTTTTTCTCTCCTTTATTTTTCCTATCTCTTTTTTTTCTTTCCTTTTTCCTCTTTCTTATTATTTTTTTCATCTATTTATCTGTTTATTTATTTTCCTCTCCTTCTCACACACACACACACACACACACACACACACACACGCACACGCACCCACCCACCCACATCCTTCTCAACCCTCCCTCCCTCCCCTCTCCCCACACACACATCAGATCCACTCATTATTTTCCCTTGTCAATACCGAGGCATAACAATATTTCTCCCTTGACATCCTCCTATTTGCATCTCGCCCCAAAACTCAACGGAGGGGAGGGAAACCACACCTTCCCTCCACCCGTAAGGACGAAGCTCACCACCACCAAGAAGAGAAGCCTCACCCTCAACGCCGCTGCTAATAAGGACCAGAATAAAAGAGGAAATAATAAAACTTGCTTCTCTTGATATGAAGGTTGAGTTTATTCAGTGTTATTATGATGATTTTCGACTTTGTATGTTTATGTGGTCCAGTTTTTTTATTCTTTTTTTTTTATCTGCATTGTGGAGGAGATGAGCGTGAGAATCTGTGAGGAATGGAGGCAACTTGGGAGAGAAGAAGAGGAGGAGGAGGAGGAGGAGGAGGAGGAGGAGGAGGAGGAGGAGGAAAAGTAGGTAAATAAGAGGGAACAGAGGAGATGACCTGGATAGGGAGGATGATAACGAGGAGGAGGAGGATAGAGAAGAGAAGGAGGAGAAAGATTGGAAGGAGGAGGAGGAGGAAGAGAAGGAGGAGAAAGATTGGGAGGAGGAGAAGGAAAAGAAGGAGGAGAAAGAGCACGAGGAGAAACAGGAAGAGGAAGAGGTACACTAACAGAGAAGAGAAGGAAGTGGAGAAGAATTAGTTGAAAAAAAAAGAAATAGGAGAATCGCGAGAAATGAGAGAGAAAAAAATAGCAAGAGATGGAGGATGAGAACGACTAGGAGGAGGAAAAAGAGCACAAACAGGGACAGGAAGAGGAAAATAAACAATGCCAAAGAAGAGAAGAAAGAAGAGAAAAACTTTTAAAAGAAGAGAATGAGGAAGAGGAGGTGGAAGAGGAATATTAGAGAAAGAAATTGAAAAAAAAGAAGAAGAAGAAGAAAAAGAGCATGAATAGGAAGAAAATGAAGAAGAATAAAGCAAGGGATAACTACAAAAAAAGGAGGAGGTAAAGAAGGAGTAGAAGAAGAAAGAGAAGAAAGATGAAGGAGGGCAGGAGAGGATAGGCTTGGTGGAGGGAGTGGAGGAAAAAAAATGATTCATGTAGTAAAGATAATGATGGTGTTGGTGGAGGTGATGGTGATGGTGGTGGAGGTGGTGGTGGTGGAGGTGGTGGTGGTGGTGAAGGTGGTGGTAGTGTGGGAATATTATTTTTTTATGTATTATCTTTTTTTTTCTTTTTAGGTTCAGTGTGTGGTGATGCTTGCAGTGGTTATAAGAACAGTTGATGATGATGATGATGATGGTGATGATGGTGATTATTGTTGGTAAGTAATGCATCTTGTTAATAGTTTTGTTGTTGTTGTTGTTGTTGTTGTTTGTAGTGGTGTTGAACTTGGTAACTTTTTTTTTTTTTTTTTTAATCTTCTGTTGAATAAAGAACATGTGTATCAACGAAGCAAAGAATGGAGATAAAAAAAAATATCACGAACCAGAACAAAGAAACATAAAACAAAATAAAAAATAAAAACCTGAATCGTTACTTAGACATGTGCAAAGAATACTACTTCTACTACTACTACTACTACTACTACTACTACTACTACTACTACCACCACCACCACTACTACCACTACTTTACTACTACCACTATCACTACTACTACTACTACTACTACTACTACCACTACTCTTACGGTACTTTTTAACTACTGCTGTAACAAATGTAAAAAAATATATATATTCCTTGATAAAAGCGAAGGAAGATGAAGGATAATAACTGCGAAAGTACTGGTCTGTTATATCGAGGAATCTCTTACCCTCCTTCTCCTCCTCCTCCTCCTCCTCCTCTTCAGACCACGCCCATCTCCACTCCGCCTCAGGATCATCTTTAAAGAATATATAAATAATTCTCGGTATTGTAACCTCGCCTGACCTACCACAACCCGGAACTAACAGGTCTGCGTGTGTGTGTGTGTGTGTGTGTGTGTGTGTGTGTGTGTGTGTGTGTGTGAGATACTTCTTAAGGGGATGGAGATGAGGAAGGGTAACGTAAAGGAAGGGTCTTGAGGATAAAGGGATGGAGATAAAGGGAGTGGCTGTGTAGGAGAAGGGAAGGGAAGGGGAGAGAAGAGGAATGAAAAGGGGAGGGAAGGGATGAGAAAGGTAAGGGAAGGGAGGGCGAAGATGAACGAGAGAAGAAGTGAAATGATGACGAAGGGAAGTTAAGGTAATGAGAGGGATAAGAAAGGAAAGGAAGGGTAGGGAAGAAAAGAGAAAATAAGAGAAGAAAAGAAAAGAAGAATAGATGAGAAGGAAACGGTATGGAAGGGAAGGCAAGGGATGAGAAAGGAAAAGGAAGAGAGGAAGGAAGAAGGGAAGGCAATGAAGGAGAAGGGAAGGGATGAGAAAGGAAAAGGAAGAGAGGGAGGAAGGAAGGAAAGGAAGGGAAGGGAGAGGAAGAGAAATATCGTGTGCTAAGAGGTCGCTGAGGTTATGTAAAGATGCTGAGGAAGAGAAGGGAAGAGGAGCAGGAGGAGGAGGAGGAGGTTGAGAAAGGAAAATAGAAGGGAAGGAGAGATTTGGAGTAGAGAAAAAGTGAAGATGCCTAAAGAAACAGACTGCAAATGGAGAGAGAAAAAATAAATGGATAGTTAATATATTCCGTCGTAATCTGCTTTAACAAAAGCGAGACGATGAACACGACTACAGGAACGAAAGAATTATATAAGACAGAGCTAACCATGACCTGCTCTTATTACGCTATCGCCTCTTATCGTAGTTTCGCAGTCACCACAAGAACGATACTAAACCTGCAACAGATAAACTCATTCACTATAAGAATTCGTTTAACGTCATTACCAACTGTGTCAATATTACGTTGTGAATGGATTGAGACTTTCCACGTGAGAGAATTGGTGGTGGTGGTGGTAGTAGTGGTAGTAGTAGTAGTAGTAGTAGTAGTAGTAGTAGTAGTGGACCGTGCCCCTCAAACTGACATCCGGGTCACCTCCGTTCGCTTACATAACCCCACGTTTCCCGCGCTGCCCTTCTAATGACCAGCCAACGGGGGAGGAGGAGGGGGAGAAGGAGGAGGAGGAGGAGGAAGGGGTTGAGGATGACCAGCTAAGCGAGGGGAAGGGTGGGATACCAGGTCAAACTTCAGTAGTAGTAGTAGTAGTAGTAGTAGTAGTCCTTATTCGTTTATTTGTTTACTTATATATTTGTTTGTTTATTCATATTTGTTTATCGTGTGAGTCATCTTCCTTCCCTCCTTTCCTCCTTTTTTTTCTTTTATGTATAAGATGAAGAAAAAAATAGTTGGTGTAGATGATGGAGGAGGGAAAGGGTCGTGTTAGGCCGGAAGATGGATAAGGAGGAGGAGGAGGAGGAGGAGGAGGAGGGGAAGAAAATAGGTGACGGGAAGGCTGAGAAGGAAGAAGAGGAAGAGGAGGAGGAAGAGGTCGTGTTGTTGTTAAGAAAGGATGGGTTTGTGTTGTGGGTGGTTACGAGGAGGAGGAAGAGGAGGAGGAGGAAGAGGAAGAGGAGGAGGAGGAAGAGGGGCTGAAAACGGCTATTTAGAGGATACAAACAGGACGCTCCCTTCCTCGTGTGTGTGTGTGTGTGTGTGTGTGTGTGTGTGTGTGTGTGTGTGTGTGTGTGTGTGTGTGTGTGTGTGTTTATTGAGAGAGAGAGAGAGAGAGAGAGAGAGAGAGAGAGAGAGAGAGAGAGAGAGAGAGAGAGAGAGAGAGAGAGAGAGAGAAGGAGGAGAAGGAGGAAAAACCGAAAGAAATGGAGAAGATGAACGAAAAAAATAATGTGTGTGTGTGTGTGTGAGAGAGAGAGAGAGAGAGAGAGAGAGAGAGAGAGAGAGAGAGAGAGAGAGAGAGAGAGAGAGAGAGAGAGAGAGAGAGAGAGAGAGGAGAAGGAGGAGGAAAAAGTGAAATAATTGGAGGAGGAAGATGAACGAAAAAAATATTGTCAGAGAGAGAGAGAGAGAGAGAGAGAGAGAGAGAGAGAGAGAGAGAGAGAGAGAGAGAGAGAGAGAGAGAAGGAAAAAGCAGAAGAAATGGAGAGGAAGATGAACGAAAAAAAATAATGTGTATGTGTGTGTGTGTGTGTGTGTGTGTGTGTGAGAGAGAGAGAGAGAGAGAGAGAGAGAGAGAGAGAGAGAGAGAGAGAGAGAGAGAGAGAGAGTCGGGCCTCGTACAAGAGCGCAGCACGTCGGCCGGTAACACACACTTACCTGCCTGTAATTACGGAAGAGTTACGAGCTCACCTGAGGCCGACGTCCCGCTCTCCCTTGCTCCCTGCACTCCGCCTGGCCCCGCGCGACCCAGGAGGAAGAGGAGGAGCAGGAGGAGGAGGAGGAGGAGGAGGAGGAGGAGGAGGAGAAAAAATAAAGAAACCAAAAAAGGATTAATATAACCTAAACGCTCTCAAGACGGGAGGGCGAGGAAGAGGAGGAGGAGGAATAGAAGGAGGACGAGTAAGAAGAGGAAGACGAGGATGAGGACGAGGTGGTGGAGGAGGAGAAGGATTAGGTGGAAGAGGAGCAAGAAAAAAAGGAAAAATCGAAAAAAGGAATAAGCTGACCAAGGCCCACTCAAATCGAAAATATCAAGACACCTCTAATAAAAATATATATTGATTATTTATTTATCAAGGACATGTTCAGAGTGGCTAAGTCTGTGGAAGGGACATTTAGAAGTGCTCAAAGAGAAATCATAACTGTACAAGAAAACTTCACACGGATGGAAGAACAAAGTAAACGTAGACAACATAAGAAATGCAAATAAAGTGAAGAAATGGTAATGGTCTGAACGTTTACATGGAGGAGAGGATAACGATAGACAAAAAGTGATAGAGTAGGTACTTTGTAAAAATACCCAATGGAAGGTCGTTCACTTACTGTATGCAATGAAACAAGGCAAATAAATCGTTTACAGAGGCAGGACACTAACGACACAAAACAAACATTAATGGAAAAGTGTTGTAGAGGCATATGTCCTGCTTTCGTGGTTAGGTGGTAAGCATATCAAACCACGAATCTGCTGGCCTTGGCTGGTCAGTCGATGATCAGTAGGACCCACCTGTTCATCCTCCCTTTCAGGCTCGTCGATAAATGGGTACCTGGGGAAACCTGGGGAAAATAAACTGTCATAACCCGGATGTTGCACCTGTTCTGCGTCCCGGGGTGATAGGTTATTGCCCGCCACAAGCTCCAGGGCCAGGGAGGCGAGATGAGCGCTGACACAAAGTGGAGCTTAGTGTATCGCCCCAACATTAAATTTACTTTGTCTATATGTATGTATGTATCTATCTATCTGCCTATCTATCTATCTGTCTAAATATTTGTAAGTCGAATGGAGGTATAAATTTGTCATCGCCCTAAGAATAGTTTTACTTTGTCTATACTTATCTATCTGTCTGCCTATCTATCTATCAGTCTAAATATATGTAAGTCGAATGGAAGTAAAAAAAAATTCATCGCCCCAAGATTAATTTTACTTCGTCTATATCCATCTATCTATCTATGTGTCTGTGTCTAAATATATATAAGTCGAATGGAAATATAAGTTTGTCACCGCCCCAAGATTAATTTCACTTTGTCTATATCCATCTATCTATCTATCTGTCTGTCTATCTGTCTGTTTAAATATATATAAGTCGAATGGAAGTATAGATTTCTCCTACAGTGTTTTTATATCATCGTCAAAAGTTGAATGAATATGCTCCGAAGAAACTAAGTCAACTATTTTGTGTTCGAGTATTGACTTTCATCTCTCATGGACGAGTGTAGAGAAAGGGCGGTGAAAACTCGTCCCGTCAGTACACAAGAAGACATACTTCCCTGCATTTTGTTTTTTTACAGGAAAGGAAGCAGCTCAAGGGCATAAGAAAAGTAAAGAAAAAAAAATCCCGCTAAACGCTGCTCCTAAAAATGATAAAAATAAAGAGGTTTTTTTTGTGTGTGTTTGTTTTACAGCATAGGAGACAGTGCAAGGGCGTGAAAAAAAAGAAGAAAACAATATGAAAAAAAAAGCCCGCTACTTACGCTCCTAAATAGAGTGGAGTGGCCAAAAAGAGGTCAGTTTCGGGTGGAGATATGATATGATGCTTTTTATTTTTTTTACAGGAAAGGAAGCAGCTCAAGGGCATAAAAATAGGGGTAGAAAAAACATATCCCGCTAAACGCTGCTCGTAAAAACATTAAAAAATAAAGTAAAGAGAGGTCAATTTCGGGTGGAGATATATGATTCCTTTTTTCTTTTTCTTTTTTTTACAGGAAAGGAAGCGGCTCAGTGGCATAAGAAAAAGTGTTGAAAAAAAAATCCCACTAAACGCTGCTCCTAAAATTGATCGAAGTAAAGAGTAGTCAAAAGAGAGGTCAATTTCGGTTGGAGATTTGATAGTGTAATTATCAGCTTAAGCCTTATCAACCGTTTTCTGAGCCTCTCACTGATATTGATAGATTCTCGCCTACCCTCACTTATCAGTATGCGAGAGTAAGTAATTTTTATTCCTTCGAGAGAACAACCTCTTTTTTTTCGCCTCTGTGGTCAGGTTGTATATATCCAGAGCCTTCAAATGTTTCACGTGTATAAGGGTGTTTAGAGCCAATTTTCGTAAGCTGTGAACGCAAAAAGGAAAACCAACAGAGATCTTTATAGTGCCTTAATAAAATATATCAACATTACCGTCGCGTAAGGATTCCGAAGCGTGCAATGAAGGCGAAGTTTTATGTGACGTTGACTGCAACTTGATTCTCGTTTTGCGGCAAAGCTGGGAGGCGGGGAGAAAGCAAACCCGTAAGTCTCTGGTTGTATCTGTGGGTTTATAAATAGAGAGAGAGAGAGAGAGAGAGAGAGAGAGAGAGAGAGAGAGAGAGAGAGAGAGAGAGAGAGAGAGAGAGAGAGAGAGAGAGAGAGACGCAGGCTAAAGTATATTTTTCCTTAGAGGGGAAGTAGAGGAAAGGAAGGGAAAGGGAAGGACAGGAAAGGAAAGGAAGGGTAGGGAGGAGAAAAGATAGGAAAACGGAAAGGAAAAGAGAGGAGAGGAGAGGAGAGGAAATGAGAGGGAAGGAGAGACGAAGAAAGAGCAAAAAAAGAATCTGGAGAGTAGAGAGAGAGAGAGAGAGAGAGAGAGAGAGAGAGAGAGAGAGAGAGAGAGAGAGAGAGAGAGAGAGAGAGCAGTAAGATACTTCGACTTCTGCAAAATACCCTTTAAAGCTACTTACCAACATTTCTTTTTTTTTTTTTTTTTTTTTTACATACATACACTTGTTGCTTCTGCGGCGAGCATAAACCTGTTTCCCGGTAGTGGTCTTGTTCCTCTCTTTTTTTTGTAATCTCTTCCCATAAATTCGCACATTAGCACGGTACGTAACATTAGGGACTTCTGTGATGCTATCGGCTTCCTCGGCTGGCAAATATACTCTTCTTATATTTCTCCACCGCATTCTTTTTTTTTTTTTTTTGTCTTTAAACTGTGTACATTACTAAATCACGCTATGTCCTGCTATTCTCCATTATTCATCTACTTATTTGGTTGCTTTGTTATTCTTATTCACAAACTATTTCCATTCTTTTTTTTTTCGTCTTTAAATTGTGTACATTATTAAATCACGCTATGTCCTGCTATTCTCCATTATTCATCTACTTATTTGGTTACTTTGTTATTCTTATTCACAAACTATTTCCATTTCCTTTATAAATCACACTTTTTTTTCTATTTTTCATTATGTATTTATTTATTCACTTAGTTATTTTTACTGATCAACTGTTTTCATTGCATCGTATATATCATTTGTCTACTTATCTGTTTACTAAGATATTTTTATTTATAAACTATATCGATTGTTTCGTCTATATTCTTTGTCTCATCTATTATAAGGAGGCCGAGGGTAGGATCTGTTTTCCATTATTTATTTACTTATTTGTCTACTAAAATACTTATTCATAAACGATTTCTTTCCCTTCCCTTCGTTTATTTTTCTCTCCTTGTCTCGTGTGCGTATTTTGTTCACTTATTTGTCTACTGAGCCAATTAATCTTATTCATAAACTCTACCTTCTTTCCTTTCATATCTGTATTCCTCGTCTTTGTATCTTGCCAAAAGCGCCGAGGGTGGGTTCAGAGCCGTAGAATAGAAGAACATTTGGTCAACTTCACAGACGCCGTGTCTAACCAAAAGAGCGCCGCGAAAGTGATCAAGCTCTCCTATTCTGTGGCCTCTGGATGACGGGAGGGCGAGGCGAGGCGAGGGAAGGGAAGGGTCGGGGGCAAACCAATGATGCCGTCGGTGTAAACAAACGCGGCGGCTGAGTAATGGGCTGAGAGAAGGCTTGTGTATGGGAGAGGTAGTGGAGGTATACTTTAGTTTCCTTCCGTAACCACTACTACTATGACTTCCCCTCCTTCCCCTTCTTCTTCTTCTCCTGCTACGGTTGTTTTTCTTTTCTTTTTGCTTCCCGGTATTATTCTGCTTTCATGCGGGTTAGAACAAAAGGGAGAGGATGTGCGGTTTAGCAGTACAGGGAGGGAAGAGAGGAAGGAGTGAACGTTCAAGAATCAAGGATAATGAGGAAAGAGGACAAATGAGGTAATACAAGAGGAGAAGGAAGAGGAAAAGAGGAGTGAAGGGGAAAAAATGGAGCAGAATTGCAAAGAAAGAAAAGAAAGAAGTCAGAGGTGAGGCTGATGAAGAAGGAAGAGGTTAAGTAGGAAAGGAAAAGGAGGAAAATTATATAGAAATCCTCCTTGTGAGATATTCGATAGAAAGATTAGAGAGAGCTGGTTCAGGGAGGAAAGAGAAATGTTTTGAAGGAGAGAGAGGGGATGGTGAAAGAAAGAGATTACGAGGAGGAAAAATGGACAGGAGAAAGAGATGAGACTAGGAAAGATGAAAAGATGAGAGAAAATAGAGTAAGATGAGAGAAAAAGATAAAGAAAACATGACAAACGAATGAAGATAAAATAAACAACAAATACAAATGAAAAAATAAATAAACCTTCAAAAATATGACTGAACAAGGAAATTAAGAAAAAGAGAAGGAAATGGAAATCAAATAAAAATCAAAACAAAAAACATTAAATAACTGCACAAAGGGAGCAAATGAAAGAGAATAAAGTGGAGTAGTGAAGAGAGAGAGAGAGAGAGAGAGAGAGAGAGAGAGAGAGAGAGAGAGAGAGAGAGAGAGAGAGAGAGAGAGAGAGAGAGAGAGAGAGAGGTGGCAGCAAGCTAACCAACTATTTGCTGAGATAACTTCTTGCCCGTCTGCATCATCACCACCACCACCACCACCACAGCCACGCCCTGACCTGAAAAACCCTGACTAGCGGCTCCCGGCACTGACTGACTGGCTGGCTGGCTGATAGTTAGGTTAGTGGGATGGCTAATGGGATGGCTGACTGACTGACTGACTACCTGACTGTTTGGTTTTCTTGTTACCTGACTGACTTGATGCTGGTTGGGTTAGTGCGATGGATAATGGGATGGCTAACTGGTTGGTGGTTCTGTTGGCGGAATACCTAAAGGGATGGCTGAATGGATGGCTGGCTGAGTGGCTTCCTGACTGTTTGGTTTACTGGAAGTAACACGCGGAATGAGAGGCAAAAAACAGAGGTGACAGACAGAAGTGATAAACAGAGGCAATAGACAGAAGCATGAGACAGAGGCAGTAGACAGCGGCGATAGACAGAGGACATTGATATAAGCAAAAGGGGGGCAATAGAGGTTAGACTCGTGCGTTGCTAACATTTACATTGGAATACGAAGAAGAAGTCAAACATTGGAATACGAAGAAGAAGTCAAAGGTAGAGGGAAAAACGAATAAAGCCAAGGACGAAGAAATAAAAGAAGACAAAGAGGAAGAAAATAAATGAGAACAAGAATGAGAACAAAAGCACGCGCATGAACAAGAAGAAGAGCAACAACAAAAAAGGAGGTAGAAGAAAATGAATCAAAGAAAAACAAGAAGAAAAGAAGACAATGAAGAAGAATAAAAGAACAAGAGCAAGAACAGGAGTGTGAAAAAGAAAACAGGAAGAAAATAAAGAAAGTAAGAAAGAAAGAGTGTGAAGAAAAACACGACGATAACAAAAGAAAAAAAAGAACAAGGAAAAAAAAGGAGAATGGAAAGAAAACGGAAAAAAATATAGAGGTAACCATTGTATATGTGCTTCTGAAAACTTATGAATCGTTTTTATTATTACTGAAAGAAGAAAAAAAGGAAAAAGGAAAGACAGATGTGTAGAAAGATCCTCCAGACGATAATGAAACAAAGGAGAAAGGAGAAAGGAGACAAGAATGGGAAACTGAACAAAAAAATATATAAAAAGAAACGAAAACTTAAAATATATATGTACAAAGCTAAACATACATTTCCAATACGAAACACAAAAGGCGAGTGGAAAAAAACATGCAAAGAAGGGATGTAAAAAAAATAAAGTTGCAGAGGAGGAGGAGTAGGAGAAGGAGGAGGAGGAGGAGGAGGAGGAAGAGGAGGAGGAAAAAAGTAAAGTAGGGCGGCACTTCCATTTAAACCCTTTCACCTTTGCGCCTCTTCATTGAATTTCCATTAGAAGACCTCCTCCTCCTCCTCCTCCTCCTCCTCCTCTTCCTTCTCTTCGTGACCTCCTCCCTGTCTTCCATCTACAGCCCTATATATATTGCTATCATATATATTACAGCCTCCTCCTTCTCCTCCTCCTCCTCCTCCTCCTCCTCTTCCTCCTCCTCTCCACATGACCCTACCCTTCCCATATATTCTTCCACCTCCCTCCCATCTTCCACTCCCCCAAAACACCTTCCCTTCCTCCTCCTCCTCCTCCTCCTCCTCCTCCGGGTCATTGGTGTCGAAGATTAATGAGTATGTGAGGCTATAATTTGCTACACTTACGGTGGGCCTTCTCTTCCTCCTCCTCCTCCTCCTCCTGGCTTGTCTCTCGTAGGCGTGTATTCTTCAGGGGGAGGCGTGGGCGTGAAGAAGAAGAGGAAGAGGAGGAGGAGAGGAGGAAGTGAAGAGGTTGTTTGCTAGTGTTATTTTAGTATCCCTCCCCTCTCTCTCTCTCTCTCTCTCTGCTTATTATGAGGGAAGGAAACAATACGCGCCAGGAAGAGGATATGAAAGTTTGGGTGAGAGAGAGAGAGAGAGAGAGAGAGAGAGAGAGAGAGAGAGAGAGAGAGAGAGAGAGAGAGAGAGAGAGGTCACCTTGTAGCAATTTTATTTATTTTTCTTCTTCATCAATCTAGTATGGTAATAGATGGGATTCTCAACACAACTATTACCTTGAACTGTGTGTATATCCTTCCCTGTAAGTGTGTAAGGAGGGTTCAGAATAGCATAGTGTACGCGTTTCCTTTCTCGTTTTCTACACGTCCAGACAGACATAAGAAAACGTCACCTTCGAGCGCAGACTCCTTTTAAATGGTGGAATCCTTTTAATATACGTCCCTTTAAATGTTAGGGCCTTTTAAGTGTATCGTTCATTATTATTCAACGCTGTATCTTTGTTTTTTGCTATGTGTACCTTTTAAATTCTATCTTTTCACATTATATACAGACAGATATTGATAAATAGATGTTGTAGCCTTTTAAAAACAACCTCCTATTAAATGTTCTATCCTTTTATATTCTTGCAACGTGATATCATTTTAACTAAGCGTTTTAACATTTATGTATTATGTCCTCTTGAATGTTAAATCCTTAGAAATATGTGTCTTTTTAATGTTACGTCCTTGTTAACGTTATGTCCTTTAAAAACTAATATAAATAAAAAAAACGAAGACATATTTAACCATTTAACCCTCAAAGGAAGCAGCTCTGAGGTGAAACAAACGCCCGACATGCACTGCCCCTGTAACGAAAAGAGGAGACAAAACGGAGGCTCAGATTCGGTCTACGATGTTTCTTGATCCTCTTCTCCAAGTGTTCAAGGTATACGAAGGAGGAAATACAAACAAAAAAGGCTGTTCCTGAGGTTACCAGTGAAGGAGTGAAAGAATATAGATACTCGTTGTCTGGCATGAGGAAATGTTATATCGATAGTTTGGTAACACTTTCTTATGAGTGCAGACAATAATGTGTTGAGAAATACATACAACGAATATATCCAAGAATACAGAGAAAGAATACAACAAGAATACAATGATTGGCGTCTCAGTAATACCATCGTTCAACGCAAATGCCAAAAATTCGTGGGCAGTTTCCGTACGTTAGCGAAAATTGTGCGTTGTTTTCCAGAGCGCTCCGTTTCTCTGCGTATTTTTGTTTCACTAACTGGACGAGCAACAGTTAAGGGAATTTTGTAATATTTATACGATTACAGACAAACGGACCAGACATTTTGCGTGTGTGTGTGTGTGTGTGTGTGTGTGTGTGTGTGTGTGTGTGTGTGTGTGTGTGTACCTTCCTCTCCCCATCACCCATCGAAGGAGGAACCCCCAAAAAACCCATCCAACTTCAAATTTCAAAGTTACCAACCCTCCGGCTGTCCAGTTTTCTCCATTATACGTTCTTCCTCCCCTTCCCCCATTTCCTCCTTCTCTCCCTCCTTTCTCCCTCTTCCTCTACCTTCCCTTTCCTTCTTCCTCCACCTTCTCTCCCTCTCCTCCTCCTCGTTCTCTCTCCTTAGCTCCCACATCAAAGTAAGGCAAGTGCGTTATTTTATTTTGGAGGTCAGAAAAAGAATGAAAGCAAAACACATGAACAAAAGGAGAATAAATAGAATACATCTTCACAAAACTAAACATTCACTTCCAACACGAAACACAAAAGGAGAGTGGGAAAACAAAATGCAAAGGAGTGAAGCAAAAAAAAAAACTTGAAGATGCAGAAAAGTAGGAGTAGGAAGGAGAAGGAGGAGGAGGAGGAGGAGGAGGAGAGTGGATAAGTAACCAGACGAATAGATTAAATTACTCACTAACATTCAGTTTTTACGTCTCTCCCTCCACTGCCCTTTCCATTTTTTGTTATCTCGATTGCTGTTGAAATAAATAAATAATGATAACACACAAGGAAGGCGGCGGATAGGTGAGAAAAAGTTACAAAGACCATCAATTAAGGGGACTACAGAACAGCCTACCTCGGTATCATAGGCCGCCTCTTCTCCATTCTCTAACTAACACCTCTTCTCCCTCTACGCGGCCCCCACACACACCTAACCTCCCTTACCTACCTCTCACTATCATCACCATTATCACAGTCCTTCGTCTGTATTCCCTCCTGCCTAAGACTTGAACACATTAAAGAGGAGAGTATCAAGACGCCTCCCCGCCCGAATTTGACCTCTCTTCAGCCCTCTCGTTCTTTTTCCTTCCGTTTTGAGCAGCGTTTACGGGTTTTTCTGTTGCTGGTTTTATGCTTTGCCTTTGAGCTTTTTCCTTTAGCATACAAAAATAAAATGTTCGCTATCCGCTACCCACTGCTACCATAATTTCCTTTTATCTCACTCTCTCTTTCCGCCTACCACCACTACCACTACCACCACCACCTCCTAATCCACTCCACTCCACACCTGTCCTCCCTCCCTCCCCACCTGCTTCCCTCTCTCCTCACCTGTATCATTCCCTCATTAATTAGTTCGCATACATTCATACCTTGCCCGCTATTGCAGAGATCATTCCGCAGCGACATGGAATTAAAACGGGTTATTATTACTGTTGGTATTATTATTATTATTATTACTATTATTATTATTATTATTATTATTATTATTATTATTATTATTATTATTATTATTATTACTACTACTACTACTACTACTACTACTACTACTACTACTACTACTACTACTATTACTACTACTACTGCTACTTCTACCACCACTACTACTACTACTACTACTTCTATTATTGTTGTTGTTGATGCTGTTATTGCCCTTACGTATGTCAGCGGTGGACATGATTAATTGAGGTGATAATATTTTTTGCACATTTTTTTTAACTGCCTCGGGGAATATAAACAGTTGGGGAGTCGTCATTAATAAAGCTCAGGGTCGGGAGGCATTACTTTTTTTTACTTATATTTTGCTTTCTTTTTTTTTTTACCTTCATTGTTTATTAAGCCACAGAATTGAATTCGCTAATCGCATATTTGGTCAATAGAAAGTATACATTTTTTTTTTCGGTAATTCAGAGAGAGAGAGAGAGAGAGAGAGAGAGAGAGAGAGAGAGAGAGTGGGGTGGGGTGGGGGGTACCAGGCTCCGTGTAATAAATCATTAATTTGCCGGACCCAACACGGTAAAAATAATAATAAAAAAAATAATCTTCAACACCTGGCGCCTCATCACGCCGCTGCTGCTGCTGCTGATGATGATGATGATGATGATAAGAAGAAGAAGAAGAAGAAGAAGAAGAAGAAGAAGAAGAAGAAGAAGAAGAAAAGCAGGAGGAAGAAAAGGAAAAGAAGAGAAAGAAAAGGAGAAGAAGAGGTGGAAGAAATAGAAGAAGGGGATGAAAAGGAAAAGAAGAGGAAGGAAAGAAGAAGAAATAGATGAAAAAGAAAAGGAGAAGAAATTAAAGAAGAGGAAAAAAATAAGAAGAAAGAAAAAGAAGATAAAAAATAAAATGAAAATGGTGAAAAAAAACAGAATGATAAATGTTTCAACAATCTATCGTCCTAATTTACATTCATATATATACATACTCACCTTGATAATAATTGTCATCATAAAAATGCAATGTCTGGCTTAGCTTTTTTTGTAACCTTGTGTCGCATCGAAAATGAAAACAATATTTATATGCAGATAAATGATTTCGTGGAAAAGAACACATGCGAAATATATAATAGTAAATGAACGAATATTTGCAGACTCGTTTTATTACGTGTTGCTGGGCCGAAATGATAACAGTTTGCGATGCTTTGTTGGGTTATCTTAGGGCCAGTTGGTGATCAGTCAGTCAGTCAGTCAGTCAGTCAGTTAGTCAGCCAGTTAGTAAGTCAGGCAGTTAGTTAGTTATTTAGTTAGTCAGTCAGTCAGTCAGTCAGCCAGTTAGTCAGTCAATCAGTCAGTCAGTCATTTAGTCAGTCAGTCACTCACTCAGTCATTTAGTCAGTCAGTTAGTCAGCCAGTTAGTAAGTCAGGACGTCAGCTAGTCAGTCAGTCAGTCAGTCAGTCAACCCATTCACTCACTAAAATGGAAAAGAAGTAGAAGGAAAATATGAAGAAAATGAAGTGGGAAAAGATATGAAGAGGAAAAAGAAAAAAAAGAGGACGAAGATATTGAAGACAGAGTAAAAGTATGCAGAAGAAAAGGCGTTAAAGAAAGAGGAGATCTGAAGAAAAGATAGCCAAAAAAAAAAAAAAGGCGGTCAAGGGAAAGATGAATTGAAGAAAAAGAATCCCATGAAGAAGAAAAATATAAGCATGAAGAAAAAGAATGTGATCTGAAGAAAAGGAGAGGAAAAGAAGAAAATAAAGAAGGTTACAAAAAAAGTTGGAGACGGGAAGAATGATGAGACGAACATGAAGAAAAGGAAGAAAAAGAATAGAAGTTAAAAGAAAATGCTCTGATGAAAAGGAGTTAGAGAAAAGAAGAAAAAGGAGAAGCAAAACACACGAAGAAAATACTGATGAAAAGATGAAGAAGAAGAAGAAAAAGAAAAAGAAGAAGAAAAAGAAAACATGCAAGGGAAGAAAGAAAAAAAATCGAAGAAGAATGGAAGGATGCGAGATGATGTGAAGGCGTGCCGTGCCTCAAAAGGGGACCAAAATAGACCACGAATAAAAATAAATAGGAAAAGGTCGAGAAAATGTCAGATGTGGCGGTGGTGGTGGTGGAGGGGAAGGAGAGGGGTGGAGGGAGGGGGGTGAACGCAGCTTATTCGGCTCACCCTTCTCTCTCTCTCTCTCTCTCTCTAGACCCCTTTATTCTTCTCCTAATCCTCCTCCTTCTCCTCCTCCTCCTTCTTATCGTTATACTTGTTCTCCTCCTCCTCCTCCTCCTCCTCCTTCGTCTTTGTGCATCTCTCTTCTCTCCCTTTCAAGTCTCCTTCATTCTCCTTCCCTTCTTCTCGTCATTCGCGAAAAGGGACGGAAGAATGGGCGATTATTGGTCCTCTTCTGTTACCCTGATATTGACAAGGAGAAGAAAGGGCCCGGTCACTTCAGCTCAGAAATTCTCCCTCCTCTTCTTCCCCTTCCTCCTCCTCCTCCTCCTCTACCTAGTCCTTCTATTTCGCTCTTATGTGTTCTGTATTTTTTTTCTTTTGCTTTCTCATTCATGTATGGAAGGAAAGTAAGTTATGTTGTTCAATATGTTTTTTTTTTTATTTCAATATTCAAAGGTGTATTGGGTATTTCTATTGTCTTTTACTTTGCATTTTCTTTCTTATTCTCTCTCTCTCTCTCTCTCTCTCTCTCTCTCTCTCTCGGAATTTATTGGTAAACAGCAACGAAATTCAATCTTTTTGTGTGTGCCAAGTAATGTTTACTTTTTTCCCTTATACCTTCATGCCTGTTATTTTTTTTATTTTCCTTTGTCTTCCTTTGTTTTCCTTTTCCTTCTTCATCTTTACCTTTTGTTACCCTTCCTCTTTTTTCGTCTGATTTTTTCTTTTTTTTTTTTCTTTTTCGTTCGTCCCTATCTTTCCTTCTACTTCTTTTTCTTTCCCTTTTCTTCTTCTTCGTCTTCTTCTTCTTCTTCTTCTTATTATTATTATTATTATTATTATTATGATTATTATTTTTATTATCCTTTATCGGGGTATGTATTCCAGAACTTCAGTTTACTCCTTCTCTTCCTCCTCCTCCTCCTCCTCCTCCTCCTCTTCCTCCTCCTCCTCCTCCCTTCTTCCGTTTCTTCCTCGCATAACTATCATTCCTCCACTTTGTCTTCTCTCTAATCCTCCTTCCTTTCAGTGTTATCTCTCTCTCTCTCTCTCTCTCTCTCTCTCTCTCTCTCTCTCTCTCTCTCTCTCTCTCTCTCTCCATAAATATAATTCCTCCGCTCCTGTGTTTACTCTCTATTAGGACGATAATCTCATAATCTACAGTACCCAGGAGGCCCTTATCGATTGCAATGAAAGGAGGATGGAAGGATTGAAGGTATGGAGGAGGAGGAGAGGAGAGAGTAGTAGTAGTAGTAGTAGTAGTAGAAGAAGAGACTATATTATGGTAGACACTGATTTCAAAAAGTTCGAGGAGGAGGAGGAGGAGGAAGAGGATACTGAAGGAGGCTGAGAAGGAAGAGGAGGAGAAGGAAAGGGCAGGAAAACTATAAAATAAGGAGATGGATGAACAAAAAAAAGAAACAGGAAAATAAGAAAAAAGGAAATCTTGACATCAAAGAAAATGTAATTAGGTAATGGAGGAGGAGGAGGAGGAGGAGGAGGAGGAGGAGGAGGAGGAGGAGGAGGAGGAGGAGAATGGCGTAAGAGGAGGAGGAGAGGATGCTTAAGACAGCTAGCAGGAGGGCTGAGAGCAGAAAGAGGTTGGGATTAGGAGGAGCAGGAGGAAGAAGAGGGGAGGAAGAGGAGGCAGAGGAGGAGGCTTTCAATTGATTTCTTGGGAAGAGTAAATGTTTCGGAATCGCTCACTCTTGCCCGATGACGATGATGATGATGATAATGATGATTATGATGACGAACCTAATATTGTCACTTTTACAGCGGGTCATAATAATAATAATAATAATAATAATAATAATAATAATAATAATAAAAAGTGGTATTGCTTGACCTAATCAGTTTTCGTTTTATTTTAGTATTTACATATTTTATTCTACATTAATTTTGTTTTGTTTCTTTCTGATAAAATATAGAAAAAAAGAACACAAGGGCATAAGAAAAAATTGTAAATACGTCAAGTTATCATATAGTTCCCCCCTCTCTCTCTCTCTCTCTCTCTCTCTCTCTCTCTCTCTCTCTCTCTCTCTCTCTCTCTCCGACCCCCCGCCACGCCATAAACTAACAGGTGCTTCGCGTGGCCTGACCGTCCGTCCAGCTCAGTTACCCCGTGAGTGTCGTGGCGGGAGGGTGTGTCGCATGCAGACCAGCCGGCCACCTTCGTACCCCTGTCTCTTTTCTCGTCGTCCCCTGAGAACTTTACGTCAGGAGGATGCTTGGGGGAGGAACGGTGCGTGTTGGATTGATCTGTCGCCCTTGATGTGGTGTTAGTCTCCCGCGCGTGGCTGAGTTTGGAAGTTTAGTGAAGGAAGCGAGCGGTTTAACTTCGGTGGCTGTTGCATAAGGAGTGTCGAGGAAGAGGAGGAAAAGGATTGGCTTGTTGGTGAGTAGGACTGTGCTGTGATTTTTGTTGATGTTGGTATTGAAAGTTTATGTTGAGTGGGTAGTGTTATGTTTCACTTGAGTGGTATATTTGAATTGATCTTTTGTTGTGGTATATATAGTAGATTATAAGGGGATACATGAACTTCGTATCTAAACTACTGATTGTTATGTTGTTCAAAATTTGTTTGTTTTCATCAGAGGACACGGCTCAAGGGCAACAAAAAGGGTACAAAAAAAAACGCTACTCGCCGCTCCCATAAAAGATAAAAGTAATTAAGGAGTGGCCAAAAGAGAGGTCAATTTCGGGTGGAGAGGTGTCTTGCTACACTCTTCTTGAAAAAGGTCAAGTCATAGGCAGGAGGTAATACAGACGAAGGAAGGCTGTTCCAAAGTTTACCAGTGAAGGGGATGAAAGAATGGAGATGCTGGTTAACTCTTGCATAAGGGGTTTGGATAGTATAGGGATGAGCATGAGTAGAAAGTCGTGTGCAGCGGGGCCGCGGGAGGGGGGGAGGCATGCAGTTAGCAAGTTCAGAAGAGCAGTCAGCATGAAAATATCGATAGAAGATAGAGAGGCAACATGGCGGCGGAATTTGAGAAGTAGAAGACTATCAGTAAGAGGAGGAGAGCTGATGAGACGAAGAGCCTTAGACTTGTCATGTGTGATTCGAAAAAAAAACTTTCCGATTCGAACCTCTGGCTGGACCCACTTAACCGCCCTGCTACTTAATAATGTAATCCAACCCACATTAACCTAACCCACTATAGAGTAACTTAGATCCCCTCAAATCAATAACCTGGAGCCACTAATGAGTAACCTGAACCTAGTGAATTAGCAAAAGAAAAAAAGCATATCGGGTGGTTTGAAGTAGCGCGTAGTAGCGAGCGCCAAGATTCGAAGCAGCTGAAGCATTGAGTCACTCCCCGTAGACAGCTTCTGGGTTAGTGTTTATAAGGGAAATTCCTCTCTCTCTCTCTCTCTCTCTCTCTCTCTCGTGTATGTATCCCACCCCTTCATCCAACAAATTCTAACAATATGTTAAACGAGGAAAGGGAATCAAAGGAAAGGAAGAGAATGCGAAGGGAGGGAAGAAGGGAAGGGAAGAGTGTGCGAATGAAGGGAAGAAGGGAAGAAGAGGACAACGAAGGAAGAGAATAAGGGATGGGAAGGAGATAAGAGAAGGGATGAGCACGCATAGAAAAGGAAGGAAAGAAAGGGGATAATAAAGGAAGAAAAGAATATGTAAAGGAAGAGAATAAGAAAAGGGAAGGGAACGAGAAGGAAGGGAAAAGGGAAAGGTAAAAGAACGCGAAAGAAGGGAAGGGAAGAATAGAACGGAAAAGAATAAAGGAAGGAAGAGAATTGCGTAGGAAGGGAATAAGAGAAGGGAAAAATAACCCGAATGAAGGGAATGAGGAAACGAAAAAAACAGAATGGTATAAGATGAAGAAGGAAGAAAGAGAAAGGCCAGAGAGGAGAGAGAGGCAAAGATGTGAGATGATATGGAGATGAAGGATTAAACTGAAGGATTGAAGGAAAGAAGGAGAGAAGGAAGGAAGGAAGGAGGAATGTGAGAAGGGATTAAGAGGATAGACAGATCAGCGGGTGAGGGAGATGAAAGATAAGAAAGAGAAAAGAGAAAAAGGAAGAAGGGAGAAGTAGGGAGAGGAAAGAGAAGGGCAGGAAAGGATAGAAGGAACGAGGAAGGGAAGGAACATGTTAAAAAAAGAAAAATGATGCGAAAGACAGTAATAGGAAACAAAAATGGTGGGCAAGGAAAAGAAAGAATAAGAAATAGACACGCTGAGAATGTTAGCTAAAGAAAAAATGGCGTTAGGAGAGGAACCACAAGTAAAGTACGAATAGGGAAGGGAAGAAGCGTGATAAAAAAGAAAATGGGAAAGACGAAATAAGGAGAAATAAGAAATGATAGGAAGCGAAAGAGGAAAGAATGAAAAATGGACTAACTGAGAAAATATAAGCACAAGAAAATAATAGACGTTGGGAGATAAATCAAAAGTAGAGAGAAAGAATTAGAGAGAAGATACAGAAGAGAAATTCAACTGCAGAGGAGAAAAGGAATGCAGAAAGAAGGGAAGAGAAGCAAATGAAAAGAAGATTAGAAAAGGAAGTGGAGGGAAGGGAAGAAAAGAAAACGCAAGGAACAGTAAATAAATGGAATGAAGAATGGGAAGATTTCTGAGAGGAAGGGAAAAGAAAAAAAAGAGTTGATGGCTTCTGTGTGTGTGTGTGTGTGTGTGTGTGTGTGTGTGTGTGTGTGTGTGTATGGCTTGAAGAGATTTAGGTTAGGGTTATTCTCTCTCTCTCTCTCTCTCTCTCTCTCTCTCTCTCTCTCTCTCTCTCTCTCTCTCTCTCTCTCTCTCTCTCTCGCAATATGAAGTCTAATATTCTTAAGTCCTTTGTTGGTAAGTTCACAGATTTTTTTTTTTTTTTGTATATAATTTCTATTCCTCAATGTTTTTTTTTTTAGCTATTCATGCATTCACTCATTCATTGAACCATTAACATTTTTTTTTCCGCCCCACTGACGTTTTTTTGTCTTTGGTATAAATATTTTTTGTCAATATCAATATTTTTATAATTTCTTCTATTTAATTTCTTTTTTGCTTACTGCGGGCTGGCATTTTGGTGTTCTGAGAGAGAGAGAGAGAGAGAGAGAGAGAGAGAGAGAGAGAGAGAGAGAGAGAGAGAGAGAGAGAGAGAGAGAGAGAGAGTAGCGAACCTCTACTTTACCATCATTTCGTAACTCATATCACGAGGACGATTTTTTTTAATATTCTTCTTTCCCATATTTTTACTACAGTGCTTGAGGAAACGATTACATTCAAGTTACATTCAGCTTCCGACAGTACTACACACAATACTGTTAGCCTTCAAATAAACTAAAATTCAAAATAAAAAATAACTATTCCTCAATCTATCTGCTAAACAATTTTCACATCGTTCATACAATTATTTCATGGGGTCAGGCAACACACGCTATGCAAGGCCTCATCCCCATACATTACATTACGCTGTGGACTGATGTGGCTGGTGGTGGTGGAGGTATGGCTGTGGGTAGTGGTGGTGGAGGTAGGAATGTGGGTGGTGGTGGTGGTGGAGGTGGTAGTGATGGAGGTTGGGTCACGAACGAATACTCCACTTTCAACATTGGCAGTTTTTGTATACATGGAATTAACTTTGAAGTCAGGCAGGTACGTGCGTGTGAGCTCTTGTTGTTGTTTACTCTGTTTATTTCCGGGAATTTGTTTGCAGCCTTCCACTTAACATTCTCCTTTTAAAATTCTTCTTCATCCTTTATTCCTTTCGTTATCTTCTTTTTCTTCCCCCTTCTTCTCCTCCTCCTTTTTGTCCTTCCCCTTCCTTTTAATTTCCCTTTTTAAATATTCCTTTATCATGACTTCCCTTGATACCGATACAAAAAAATGGACTGGGAAATAAAAGTCGATATGTAAAAGAATAAACTAATTAAGTCTATTCTATTTTACAGCTCACCTTTATACTTCAACTCAGTGTTTCCGGATAGCAATTTTCCCCCGACAGGAGCTCTCATATATACAACACGTACGAAATAACGAACAAATCCCAAATACACCATCTCTGTTCCATTACTTAAGGCTACGAAGACGTCATTATAAAGGGCTTTTGTGTAAGAAGTCGCATTATATTCCATTATGTTCCAGTATCCTTCCTAAGACTGTAGAGGAAGAAGGTATTAGGTCTTTACGGAAGAAAATAAACACCGTCTCTTGGAAATGAGAAGGAATTTAAGGATTGCATTGAAATAACTGAATGAATGAATGAAGGAAGGAAGGAGGAATGTGAAAGGATTTAGGGGATAGGCAGATATGAATGAAGGAATGAAGAAAGAATGTGAAAGGATTGAAGGGATAGACAGATCTGAATGAAGGAATGAAGGAAGGATGGAGGAATGTGAAAGGATTTAGGAGATAGACAGATATGAATGAAGGAATGAAGAAAGAATGTGAAAGGATTGAAGGGATAGACAGATCTGAATGAAGGAATGAAGGAAGGAAGAAGAAATGTGAAGGGGTTGAGAGGATAGACAGAACTGAAGGAAGGAAGGAAGGAGAAGTGTAAAGGGGTTGAGGGGATAGACAGATCTGAATGAAGGAATGAAGGAGGAATGTGAAGGGATTAAGGGGATAGAGTAGACAGATCAGCTTGCCTTTGCCTCCTCACTCTTACTTCTCACGCCGGGGAAAGGATCTGCGTCCTCTACTAACTCACCGCCTTACAAGACTCCTAGTGAACCTTAGAAGATCATAGGTGGTTCATATCCTTCAGTTCCTTCCTCGTTGCAATGTTCTCCATCCACGGGGCTCGAACTTCCTCCGTTGGTTAGCTAAGTGCCACAGGACAACCACCAAAATGAATTATCCACTGTATACTAAATCTAATATCGATAAGCGTTCAATGCGGAAACTACATCAGGGCTCAGGTAGACTAATGCATATTGCAACAGGTGAGAGAGAGAGAGAGAGAGAGAGAGAGAGAGAGAGAGAGAGAGAGAGAGAGAGAGAGAGAGAGAGAGAGAGAGATGAATGGAGATGGATTGGCAGCCTCGACATGTATACCGGCTTATCTATGTACTAAATGTAACGTTGTGTTTGGAAAAGTTCTTGAGCTTGAATATTCTTACTATTTGTTTGTGCGTGTAAATAAATGTGAGTGTGTGTGTGTGTGTGTGTGTGTGTGTGTGTGTGTAATGATGCGTATACGTCAAGGACGGATATTGGCTGTCATTCTTGCCCGTGGGGAACGTAATGCTCGCGTATCAACAACAACAACAACAAATATAAGAAAGACAGGAATAGTTACATCATTCCAGAACAACAACAACAACAACAATAACAACAACAACAACAACAATTAATCTCGATACAAGAACACAAATCATGAAACAAATATTTAACTTGAATAACGAGCAAATAAATCGAGATAAATAAATAAATAGAAAATAGATAAGTTTGTTGATTGATGAATAAAGGTAGATAGTGATAGATAAGTTAATAAATAGATAGATAGATGGAAAGATAGACAGATAGATAGATAGATAGATTGATAGATAGATAAATGGATAGATAGATAGGCGGGTAAAGAGATAGACAGACAGATTGATTGTTAGACAGGTAAACAGGTATATAATCAGGTAACCTATTGCATATTGAAAGAGCCTCATTAACACACACACACACACACACACACACACACACACACACACACATAGATACATACATACTCAACTCAAAACACTGAAAAACGTATGGATACATAATTAATTCCGCGGGACACATTTGCATCAAGCTAAAAGGGGACGCATTGAGAGAGACACGTGCTGGGGTGAATAAAAAAACCCTGCTACATACATACTTTTTTTTAGAGGGGGGGGGGAGGGGAGGGAGCACATGTTATTTAGTTTAGTTGGAACATTTTGGTTGAAGTTGACGGCAAATTAGTGACGCAAAAATTGATAAAAATGTGTGTGTGCGTGTGTGTGTGTGTGTGTTATAGGGGCGTATAATTTAGTAGCCAGTCCTGCAAAGTATAGATATTTTTTGTGTTTATTTTATTTATTCACTTTTTTGTCCTTTTTTGTGATGTGTGGAAGGAAAATTTAACCATTCTTACTTAGATAGGTAGATAGATAGATAGATAGATAGATTAATTAGATAAAGAGATAAGCAGATCATTAACAAGTAAGCGATTGCATTTTTTTTTCTTTCAATATTTTTTTTCTTATTTCTTTACTTATTTTTAGGTTGGGAAATGTGGTTCTGTTTGCGGTGAAAAATAGGTTTACCTTCATCGGCTAATTACGATTAACGGATAGTGTAAATTTGTTATTATTGAGAGAATGAACTGATGTGCTTGGAGTTAATTAAGGATGGAGGTAAAATATTGAAATACACTAAGGGGAAAATTTTGTACATAACCGAAATTGAAAATGAGAGGAGGAAACCGAAAAAGACAAATAAATGAAAGAATTGAAAAAGGCAGAAAAAGAGAATGGCAAAAAAATAGAAAAGGGAAAATGGAAAGACGAAAATGAATCTGAAGGAGGAACAAAAAAACAAAAAAATAGGAATAGTTTAAAAAATATCAGAAAAAGAGAAGGCATAAAAACAAGGAAAGGAAAACGAGAAGACGAATGAGAGGAATAAACAAAAAAGAGGCAGAGAAAGAGAATGACCTAAAAAAAAACACGAAGGGAGGAAACACGAGAAGAAATAAACGAGCTAATAAGGTAAAAAAAAATAAGGAAGGGAAGAAAAACGAAGAGGCGAATAAAAGGAAGAATAGAAAAAAAGGCAGATAACAAAGACGAAAGAATAACAAGAAAAAGAAAATCAAAAGACGAACAAAATAGAAATAATTGACAAAACCAGAAAAAGAAAATAATGAAAATCAGACAAAAAAAAAACTTGCCATACATAGAGAACATTAGCGAAAAGTAAACAAACAAACAAACAAACAAACAAACAAAGGGGAGGAATAGCGAGGATAATAGATAATAATAGAATAGATAGATATAGAGTGACGTGTTTGCGCAGAGTGATAGATAGAATGGCAAGTCGTTAATCAGCCCTGTCTCGAGGCTTGATAAGGAGAGATAAGGGAAGGGGAGGGAGAGAGAGGGAGGTAAGGAGGGAGAGAGGGAGAGAGAGGGAGGGGGGAGAGTAATGAGAGAGAGAGAGAGAGAGAGAGAGAGAGAGAGAGAGAGAAAAGGGGGGGGGAATGGAGGAATAAGGATGAAGGGAGGAAGAGGGAGGGTAATTAAGTGAGTGAGAGAGAGAGAGAGAGAGAGAGAGAGAGAGAGAGAGAGAGAGAGAGAGAGAGAGAGAGGAGCTGCGGGGAGAGATTGGAAAGTAGGGCAGATGGAGAGAGATGGGAAAAGATGGAGAAATAAACGGAAATTGACGATAAAAAGGGAGAGAAAGATAACAGGAAGATAATTATAAAGATGAGGTGCCTGGATTTGTGATTGGAAAGATAGAGAAAATGAGAAGACAAAAGAGTTAATAACGGGAGAAGGAAGAATAATGAGAAGGAGAATGACGGTAAGAAAAGATGTGATAGGCAAAAGAAAACGGATGAAGGGAAAGATTAATTCAAAGCTAAAAGAGGGAGAGAAGGAGAGAAATGAAGGAAAGGAGAAACAGAGAAAGAATGTGAGAGGTAAGACGAAGGGAAGAGAGAGGAATGATGAAGTGGAAGGAAGAGTGATAGGAAAGGAGAAGGTAAAGAGAGGGAGAGAATGAGATAAATGAGGGAAAGTAGAGAGAGAGAGAGAGAGAGAGAGAGAGAGAGAGAGAGAGAGAGAGAGCAGTGAATGAAATGACAGAAAAAAAACTAGAAAAAAACTAGAAACGCGATCAGAAGGAAAAGAGAATGAAAGACGGAAAACAAAGACAGACAAATAAAGAAAAAATAATGAGGAAACAGAGGAGATAAAAGATAATGAAAGAGGGGAATCAAGGAAGACAAATAAAGGAAGATAATAAGAGAATAAGGAGATAAAAAGAATGGAAGAGAGGAATTTATGAAGACGAATAAAAGAGAGATAATAAAGAAGTAGAAAGAAGGAAAATAAAGGAAGACGGAAAAAGGGAGATAATGTTGGAATATGAAAAAAAAAGGAAAATGAAAGAAGAAGAATACAGGAAGACAATGTTGGAAAATGAAAAAAAAGGAGAATGTAAGAAGGGAAATCAAGGAAGACGAACAAAAGAAGACAATATTGGAATAAGAAAAGAAAATGGAATAAGGGAAATACAGGAAGACAAATAAAGGAAGAAAATAAGAAAATAGGGGATTATAAAGGAAAGGAAGAACAAGAGAGGTGTGTAAGCTATTCCTTCGGGACTGTATGGCCGGTTAATACATTGAGGTTTTGGTCATTAATATAGATATACGACATATTGGGCACACCCCTCACTCTCTTCCTCCCCTTTATCTCTCCCCTTTCACCCCCTTATCCTCCTCCTCTTCTTCTTATCCTTCCCTTTCCTTCTTTATCTATCTCTTCTCTTCCTCCTCCTCTTCCCTATATTGTAGTTCTCTCACTCTCTCCATCTTTCCTTTCTCTCATTTTCTCCTCTGACCTTCGTGTAATCTCTTTCCCCCTTACCTCCCTCCCCTCCCTCCCTCCCTCCCTCCCTCCATCCCATAATGACAAACTATTCTTTTCTGTTTTCCTGTCCTCCCTTCCTTCCCCTCCTTTCTCTTGCCTTCCTCCTCTTTGTTTCCCTTCCCTTTTCCTCCCTTATGTTCCCTTTTATTCTGTTTCCATTTCTTTTTCTTCTCTATTTTCTCTCTTCTAATAACACACCAGTATTTCCTATCCTGTTTTCCCTCCTTCCTTCCTTACCCTCTTTTATCTTGCCTTCCTTTCATTAGTTTCCCTTTCCTTCCCTTTCCTTTATTTTCTTCCCATTCTTCTTTTTTTCCCCGATATTTACACCATTTTTTCCTCTTCAACCTTCCCTCTCCTTCCTTTTTTTCCTTGTTTCCCTTTCCCTCCATTTCCTTAGTTTCCCTTCCCTTCCTTTCCCTCACGTTCCCTTTTCTTATATTTTTTCTTTTTATCTCCTGCCCCTCTCTTCCTTTTCTTACTTAACTATATTCTCTCCTTTTCTGCTCTGCCTTTGTCTTCCTTTCCACCTTTTCCCTTCTCCCTTTCCTTTCGTTCCCTCTTAATCCATTTTCCTTCATATTCTTCCCTTCCATTTCCATTCCTTTCATCAGATGTTCTTCCCTTCATGTCTCTTTCTTTCATTGCACTTTCTTTGACTCTCCTGTTCCTTCATCTCCTCCTCCTCCTCCTCCTCCTCCTCCTGTTCCTCTTCCTCCTCCTCTTCTTCTTCATTCACTTTCGTAACCCGTTTTTCTTTTCCAGTATTTCCTCTCTTCTCGCAATCTCCCTTCATCAATTTCTTCTTCCTCCTCCTCCTCCTCCTCCTCCTCTTCCTTCCTTTCTCTTAGTCTTTCTCTTCTTCCACTCATTTTTCTGGTTCTCTTTTTTCAACATTCTATAAATCCACTTCTCTTTTTAGTTTGTCTTTCATCTTTTACTCCTTCCTTTCATCTTTCCTTTCCTATCTACGTTTCATCTTTTCTTTCCTCTAAGCATCATTTTCCTATCGCCCCTTTTCTTTTCTTTTTTCCTATTTTAACACCCATCCTTTCTCTCCTTTTCCCCTCCCTCTTTTTCCTCTTCTTTACCCCTTCTCCTCCCCTACTCTCTCCTCTTCTTAGCCCCTTCTCTCCCCCTTCTCCTCCACTGCTTTTCTCCCCTACTCTCCTCCCCTTTCCCTCCCACTCTTGTGTATTCTGTTTACGTCCAACTCCCCTCTTTCCCCTCTCCCTTCTCTCCCCCTTCTCCTCTTCTCTCCTCTCCCCTTTCACTATCATTCTCTTCTCCCTCATTGTCCTTTGACCTCAACACCTACGCTTCCACTCCCTTCCTTTCCTTCTCCCCTCCTATCCCTTCTCCCCTCTCCCTTCCTCCTCCCCTCTTCCCTCCTTTCCTTCTCCCCTCTCCCTTTCTCCTCCCCTCTCCCTTCCTCCTCCCCTCTTCCATCCTTTCCTTCTCCCCCCTCCCTTCTTCCTCCCCTCTCCCCTCCTTTCCTCTTCCGCACACCAATGTCTCTATTCTCCTCACGCCCCTCTCTCACTCTCCCCTCCCCTCTCCCCTCACTCTCCTCTCCCCTCTCCCCTCTCTCTCCCCTCTCTCTCCCTTCTCCCAGATTACAATGCTTCTCCCTCTCCCCTCATCTCACGTTTCCCCTCGTCTATTATCATCTGTCCTATCCTCTTTCACCTCTCTCTCTCTCTCTCTCTCTCTCTCTCTCTCTCTCTCTCTCTCTCTCTCTCTCTCTCTCTCTCTCTCTCTCTGTGACAATATACCGAAATACTCGTCTTCTGTGGCTGAAACACACACACACACACACACACACACACACACGCTATTTCCTTCACTGTCACGTAAATATAAAAAAAAGGAAGGAAAAACAAAGTGATGGATGGGACGGTAAACAAATAGAAAGAGATTGATGCACAGCTATAACACTAAAGAAGTTTGTTAGATATTCACCATTTCGTATTAATAAATAGATTAGTGATTAGAAACTTTGTCGATTAGAATAGAAATAGACAGACAGGGAGCTTTGATTGATGAACGCCTAATTCGAAAGAAAAAATAACTAATCACATATCACCAAAGAGAAAATATAAAGAATGAAAGTGAATGAAAAAAATTGATTACGTTTATTTTTTCTGCTTTTTTTTATCTTTCTTTTCGTCCCTCCTTTTTCCTTTCAAGCTTTCCTTTCAAGATTCTCATTGAGTTTTGCACTTTTTATGCTGTGTTTGGGTTTGTGTGTGTGTGTGTGTGTGTGTGTGTGTGTGTGTGTGTGTGTGAAAACTTTCTGTACTATCACCACCCTAACCACTACTACTTTTACTTCTACTACTACTACTACTACTACTACTACTACTACTACAAATAACAGCCACTTCAACAGCACCTCAAACATCAGAACAAACAGAAACATTACACCACCTCCACTACCACCACCACCATCACCACCACCACCACCACCACCATCACCACCGCCATCATCACCACCACCTCTATCACCACAATGTACTTATATACACCGCTAACACTACCAAAAGTGAAAGAAACAATAATCACACCAAAACCAGCATTAGTTAGTCAATGAGTAAGTCAATCAGCCAATCAGTCAGGTCAGTCAGTCAGTCAATCAGTGAGAGTGTTCAGCATGATTAGTTGACTGATTTAGTGCTATTAGTCAATCTCTCTCTCTCTCTCTCTCTCTCTCTCTCTCTCTCTCTCTCTCTCTCTCTCTCTCTCTCTCTTTTCCCTTCCTCCGATAAGTAAATCTGTTTTAAATTGACTTGCTTCCTTTTCTAATTAATTTTTTTAATGCATTTTTGTCTTTATTTTCATTTCTAGGTTTATCAATTCATATTTCGTAAAACAGTCTTGCTCCGTGTGTGCATGTGTGTGTGTGTGTGTGTGTGTGTGTGTGTGTAAAGGTTACACCTGAGACCTCATTACAGCCGTGTGTGTTTAAATAACGCAGCGATGTGAGGGTCATGTGTGTATGTGTGTGTGCGTGAGAGAGAGAGAGAGAGAGAGAAACACACGTCAAGTAAGTTTCCCTTTGTATATGAAAACGTCTCCGACACCCTTCGTGAGATTATGTTGACGAATTATTGATATACATTCCTGAGAGAGAGAGAGAGAGAGAGAGAGAGAGAGAGAGAGAGAAGGGCAAAGAAGGGTTGACAGTAATTCACACTCTATAAGAGAGAGAGAGTGTAACCCCAAGCTCATCCTGTTCTAGTAGACGTAATCTCTCTCTCTCTCTCTCTCTCTCTCTCTCTCTCTCACATGAAATGATTCACTGTTTACTTGCCTTCAAAGTGTCCTCTTTAACACACACACACACACACACACACACACACACACACACACACACACACACACATACACACACACACACACACACACACACACACCGCTTAAATACTCTGAAAAATTTATTAAACCCTTTTTCCTCTCTTCATCGACATCATCAATAACAACATCACTTTCCTCTTCCTCCTCTTCTTCCTCCTCCTCCTCCTCTTCCTCTTCCTCCTCCTCTGTGTACTTTTTCTCGTCTCTTTTTTTTCCTAATCTCCTAACTTTTCTGTCCCTCGGCGAATGTTAGACTAATAAAGCAGGTTACCTCGCTGATTTTTCTCCTTTATTTTTTTCTTGTCCCTCCCTTCCCGTATCCATGGTTGCTTCTCCTCCTCCTCCTCGTCCTCTTCCTCCTCCTCCTCTTCCATCTCCTTCTCCTCCTTTAGTTTACTCCTTTTTCGTCATCTTCTTTTCTTTGTCCCTTCTTTCCCCCTCTCACTTCCTTCTTCTCTTCCTCGTCCTCTTCCTCCTCTTATTAGTTTATTTCTCGTCCTCTTCCTCATTTTCTTAACCCGTCTTTTCCTTTCCCTTCTTTCACTTCTTTCTCTTCTTCCTTCTTGTTCTAGTACTCTTCTTTCGCCTTTTTCTCTTGTCTCTTTTTTTTCTTCCCCTTCTTTCCCTTCTTTCTTCCTCCATTCTTCCTCCTACATCTAGTCTCCTTCTACCTCTCTCTCTCACTTGCTCCACCTACTCATCCTCTTCTTTTGCTTCCTCTTCCTCCTCCTCTTCCTCGTCTTTTCATCTCCTCCTCTCCCTTTCGCTTGTTCCTTCTCCTTTTCTCCTCCTCCTCCTCATCAACGTCGTCCTCCTCTTCCTCCTCGTCGTCCTTCTCCTCCTCCTCCTCCTCCTCCTCCTCCTCCTCCTCGTTCTTCGCCTCGTCCTAATAATGAAGTCGCGTTGTACAGCTGTGTTGACTTTGCGCCTTTTATCGAAGGTTCATTGTAGCTCCGTTTCGCTTGCACACTGCTTTGTTGCGCTTAGATTCGAAGAGTTAATGAGTTAGGTTGCTGTTTGTACTTTGCCTTTGTGCTTTTTTCTTTCTTTTCTCTTATTTTAGTTACCTTGGAATTCTACTTTTCCTTCACCTTCTTTTTTTTGTGTTGATTTTTTTTTTTCGTATGTGTTTTTGATGAAGTTATTCCCATGCTTAGCTTCTTTTTTTTTTTTTTTCTTCTTCAAGCCACGTACTGAACACTGAACAAAACCTGCAGATAAATTTGTCATATTCGTTTTTGTGTTATTTGAGAGAAAGATAAAAAATTAAAAAGAACAAAGAATGGAAGTAGGGAAGAAAAAAAGAAAGAAAGAAAAAGGGGCAAGAAAGACAGACCAAAGAAAGAAAAAGGGGAGGGAAAAGAAAAAAAGTAAAAAGGAAAGAAAGAAAAAAGAGAAAAAAATAAAGAGAAGCAATGAAGGATTCCCTGTGTTAGCTTTTTTCTTCACTTAAACAACAGGCTACTAAAACGTTTGCATATCCCTTTTTTTCACACATTTCATACCTCAGAAAGACTAAAAAAGAAGAAGAAGGGGAAAACATTTTTGACTTAGGACTCCTTCGATTTACGGTCCAAGTTTTAAGTTCGCTTCTCGACTCATCCGCCGCTTCATCATGCTCGTGGGGAGAGAAAATAGTAAAGTTATGCCTCGATATTAAATTCGGGCGCGCTTCCGTTTTCCTTTTTCTTATAATAATATACTCTCGGATAATATTACAAGGATATTTTTGGTCTTGGGGAGAGCGCAACAGAGAGAGAGAGAGAGAGAGAGAGAGAGAGAGAGAGAGAGAGAGAGAGAGAGAGAGATTGAAAATATGAAGAAAAGAAAGAAAAAGAAAGAAAGGAATGGAAGAAGGAAAAAAGAAAGGAAGGAATACGGATAGAAAGCAAGAAAAAAGAAAGAAAAACAAAAGAAAAAGGGAAAAAAAAGACAGACAAAAGAAAGAAAAATTAAAGAGGAAGAAGAAAAAAGAAAAAAAGAAAGTAAAAAGAAGGAAAGAAAATAAAAAGAAGCAACCTTACATAATCATATACAAACAGACACACAGACAGACAGACAGGCAGACAGCGAGATGGGCCGACCAATAAGATCTAATCCTGCCGTAATAAATAGCAGGATCAGACGCACATACTGAGGAGGATCAGATCGCCTTCATCAGAGGATTGGATCGCCTTCATCAGACGATTGGATCGCCTATATTGCAACCTTTAATTATTAGCTCCCTGTGCCTCCTGGACTTGACTGATAAGGCGGTGCAAGAGGAGGAGGAGGAGGAGAAGGAGGAGAGGAAACGTGGAAGAAGGAGGAGGAGGAGGAGGGGGAAAAGGGCAACAACAGTATCAACAACAATAACAACAACAAAGGGAGGAAGAAGAAGATTAATAAGAAGGGGAACGAGGAAAAGAAAGGAAGAGGAGGAGGAGGAGGAGGAGGAAAGTGGAGAAATAAAGATGAAAGGAAAATGAAGAAAATAAAAGAAATGAAGGTGAAAGTAGGAAATGGAAGAGAAAAAAGTAGATATTAATGAAAAGAAGTGGAAAAGGAGAGTTGAAAGAATGAAAAGTTATGAGAGAAGACACACACACACACACACACACACACACACACACACACACACACACACACACACACACACACACACACACACACACACACACACACACACACACTTTTATTTTTTAGTTTATCACATTTTTCATCCTTTTCTCACCTGCTAAGTACAACGAAAAAATAAGGAAAAAAAAAAGAAAGAGGAGCATTGGGAGGGAATATAGAGTGGAGGTCAGTGGAGTCTGGTGATGGGGTGTAGGGAGTGGAGGGGTGACGGGACATATTATAGAAGTGGTTTGAGGGAGGAGAGTGAAGAGAGAGGAAGTGGAGGAGGAGGCAGCAGAGGGAGAGTAGGCTATGTAAGGGAAAGGATGAGTTGCCTACCTAGAGATATTGGCGTTTCTCCTCCTACGGCTTCTCACATTTCTCTTCCCTATTTTCTCTTCCTATTGCTTTTTCCTGTACCTCTGACAGTATCGGGGAGGAAGACAGATTAAGATGGCGCCACGGGGAAGGAATTGCTTATCGAACAGCTGTAAGATAGGAAAAGAGAAGGGAAAAGAGAAAAAAATAATGAAAATGTACTTTGATCTTTTGAATTCTGGTCAAGTTCGGAATACGTAATGGCTGGTATTTCTTTTTTTTAGGATTATGGATGAGGGAGGAAGGTAGGTGACGTAAGAACAGTGATTAGCAAGGGAAAGAAAGGACGATATAGTTTGTTATGAGATGAGTGAAGTAAATGATGAATAAAGTAAACGAGATGAGTAAAATAATGACTAACGTCTTTTGGTATTCGCATCAAGTCGAGTTTTTTTTTTTTTTTCAGCTCAAGGGCATAAATAAAAGGAATCAATAATGAAAAAAAGCCCGCTAATCATTGCTCCTAAAAAGAGTTAGAAGTCGAGGTTAATCGCTGCGAGTTTTTTTTTTTTTCCTAGGTGATGAATGATAGATGAAAATGGAAGGAAAATGAGAAAAAGAAAAAAAAAAGAAAAATGGAGAAACTAGAAAAACAAAGATCAAAAGAAGAAATAAATGAAAGCAGGAAAAGGAAAGAAAAGGAATGAAGGTAATAGAGTAACATAAGATCAGGTATTGGGAAGGAAGGGAAAGACAGCAATACCATCAATCACAGTATTCTTTGGTATTAATCATGAAGTCGTGAATAAACATCGAACTTAACAAATAAAGGTAGTGGACGAGAGAGGAACTTAGAAAAACATAAGAATGAGGAATAAAATACGATCGAGTGAGTCGGTATGTCCAATTAATGAGGTTCTGGAAGGGTTGAGACACAGAGGCTTTGAGAAGATTCCAGTTCCGTTTCATTCCAGGATGTCGGTTCCAGGCCTCTGTTCACTTATGCTCAGGGGTTACAGATCAGGAAAAGGATATATAAGTAAGTAAAGTATGCAAGAAAGTAAAAAGTAAGTAACCTAAATATGTAAAAATAAGTAAAGTAAGTAAATAAAAGTTAGTAAAGTAGAAAATAAGTATGTCCATGGGTGACCGATTTTTCTCGTAAAGTTAGCGATGAATATTGAACTGGGAAACCATTACATTATCCAATAAGACAGATTATCAGACTTACGTTATCGAATTCTCCGCTGTTTACTTAATATCAGTGAGACGCAATACTCATTCAAGCGAAGGCGATCGACTGACTGACTGCCTCGTCTCATGTGATTGTCTGTCGGGGGGAGGGGGGGAGGGGAGGAAGGGTGCGTGCGTGTGTGTGTGTGGGGGGGGGCGCAGGGGGGGTAAGCTCTCCTTTTTCTCTTTTTCATTTATTTTTACTTTTTTATCTTCCTTTTCCCTAGTTTCCCTTCTCTTTCTTCTATTCTCTCTTTCTTTTTCCTTCTTTTAACTTTATTCCTCCATTTTTCTCTTCCTCCTCCTTCTTCTTCTTCACTTTTTCTCTCGTTTTAGTTCTTATTATTGTTCTTTATCTCCCTTTATTGTTGTTGCTCATCTATGTGTGTGTGTGTGTGTGTGTGTGTGTGTGTGTGTGTGTGTGTGTGTGTGTGTGTGTGACGCTAATTGAGTGTTTGTCGCTTGAGATCAATCACCTTCGCGCTCCAATAAGTCATGTCTTCGCTCTACAATGCCGAGCTGTGATTAATAGAATGGCTGGCAGGATTTGGCCATTAACAGCCTTCCCTTAATAATTGTCAGCGTCGAGGATAGTTAACTTACCATACTATATATCTATCTATTCTACCCCTCTTTCTTTCTCTCCTGCTTTCGTGACTATCTTCCCTGCACTCTTTATTTCATCTTTACATCCATGCCTCTCACAATCTTTTCATCCATTTCTTTTCTCATCCTTCCGCCCTTCATTTTACATCCTACATCCTTCCTTCCTCTTACCTACCTATCTCTTCTCTCCCTTCTTGCATTCTTGACTTCCTTCCCTGCATTCTTCATTCCATCCCCAAATCACTGTCTTTCTTCATTCATGCGTATATCTCTCCTTTCTTCCCTCTATTTCTTTATTTCTTACCTTACGTCTCTTCCTTCATTCCATCCATGTGTCTTCTTTTCTCCATTTCTGCTTTCTTCCCTTCTTTCCTTCCCTGCTATTCCCTCATTCTTAATCCCCGCCATCCTTCTCTTTTCATTCCTCTATTCCTTACTTCTTATCCTACTTCCTTCTCTTGTTCCATATTTTCGTTCCTTCCTTCTATCATTTTCATCCTTTCATCCCTCCCTCTGTTAATCTCCTACATTCATCTTTCCCTCCATCATCTCCTTCAATCATTCCAACACCTTACCTTTTCCTATCTTTCCATCACGGTTTTTTTTTTTTCATCCACAGTCACTCCTTCCATCACCTCCTCTTTCCATCCCTTCAATCCCTTCCTCAATCTTTCCATCTCACCCTTTCCTTCGTTTCTCCATCATTGCATTACTTCTTTCCATCCGCAATCCCTCCCTCCTTTCCCGCCCGCCCCTCTCCCACCACCCACTCAGTCCATCCCTTCATGCCCCTCTCCACAAGTTATCGGAAGCTGATGTCGCCTTTGGGGGCTGCGACGTCTGGCTAACTTTGGACAGGCCGGGAAAGGGTGCACCAATCCCCTCTCCTTACCGACCACCCTTCCTCATTGTGCCCTCTCCTCCTCCCTGCCACCCACCCACCCTGTCGTCCCTTCCTCCTCTGTCACCCTGTCCGAACACATTGCGACTCCGGGCAAACAAGAGACAACAACTGCACCTCCGGTAACAATGGTGGAGAGTTTGCCGAAATATAAGTTTATGGAGGTCATCGCGGTTGCCTCGTTTATTAGGTTGGCGGTCACGATGCTGCTGCTGGAGTGGTGGTGGTGGTGATGGTGGTCCTTCTGGCTTCTTCGTAGTGGTGGTTTGCGAGTCTGCGTGTCATTGTAACCACTCTGAAGGGAATGTTCTTTTGTCTGACCTGCCGACTTCGTGGTTTATTCTACCTGCTCTGAAAGATTGCTGGGAGCTTTCAGACAGTATTAAGCTTTCAAGAGGAGGCGGCTCAAGGCCCCCCCCCCAAAAAAAAAGGAAACAAAAATAGCCCGCAATGGCGCTCTTCCTGCAAATAATGTTTAGTAGAAGAGTTCAGTACAGAGACATTTGGAAAGTTGTCATGATATACTCCTCTCTTGAAAGTGTTTAAGTTACAGCAGGAGGAAATACTCATCACTCGCCATATAAAAACTTGCAGTACATTTTCTACCTTGGCGAAGAGGTAATCAATGCTTGTCCAGGTGGGAAGGATTACCTGTGACCCCGCCAGGTGAGGAAGATAGTAAAAAAAGTTAAAAGCGTCATCGTAAAAAGAAGAAAACTCGGTAATGGGGCTGAGAGAGAGAGAGAGAGAGAGAGAGAGAGAGAGAGAGAGAGAGAGACCTGCCTCTCATCTCGGTAACCAAATACGGCCTCTTATGGCGACCGCTGAGGAGATGAGGCAAACACACACACACACACACACACACACACTTCACCCCCTCCCTCCATTCCTCCCCTTCCTCTTTTTTTTTCCTCTTTTTATCACCTTTCTTTCCTCTTCCCTCCGTGTTATAGCCCATTATTCTATCCTGCTCCTCTTCCCTCTTTTATTCCTCTTTCCTCTTAACCTTTCTCTTTCTATTTCCTGTCTTTGTCTTTCCTCTTGTTCTCCATTTCCTTTTTTTTTATTGTCTGTTTTCTTCTTTATTTTTTTTTCTTTCCCTTTCTTACAAACTTTTCTTATTCTTTTTTTCCTTGTTTCTCATCTCGTTCCTCCTCAGTTTCTTTCTCTAATTATTTTCATTTTGGGGTAATTTTCTTTTTTTTCTTTTTCCAGTCTTATCCCTTCCTTTGTTTTCTTCATTTTCTTTCTTCCATTACCTAACTAACGTGGATGATTTTTCTTGTTATTTTTTTTCATATTTCTCTCTCTCTCTCTCTCTCTCTCTCTCTCTCTCTCTCAAACATTTATTTTGCGTATTTACTACCTTGCCTGTTCCATTCTTTCTCTCTCTTCTTTATTCCTATCTATGTTTCCTTCCCTTCATCTCATTTTTCTCTATCTTTCCTCTGTCTCAATTATCTCCATTCTGTTTCTTCCTCCATCTTCTTTTCTTCTGCTTCTCCCTCCTTCTTTTCTTCCTGCCTTATTTCTGTTTCTTCTTCTCTATTCTTTCCTTCTCTCTCTCCCTCTTTTTGTTCTTCCTCTTTCGGCCATATTTACTTCTTTCCTTCTCTCTGCTTCTTCCTCCTTCGTATTTCCTTATTTTCTTTCTCTTTCTTCCCTTCCTCTGTCAGTCTCATTTACTTCTCTCCTTCCTTCTTTTTTTTTCTCTCTTCTTTCCTTCTTTTGCTATGTTCTTCCTCTTCTTTGATCATTTCACTTTATTTACATTATTCTTTTGTTTCTTCCTTACATTTCCGTTTTTCCTCCTTCCATTTTATCTCTCTCTTCTTTCCCTTCTCTTTCAACATAATTTGCTTCTCCATATCTCCCTCTTTTCCTCTCTTCTTTCCTTGTGTTTCTCCTTTTCTCTTCTTTCCTTTTCTCCCTCCTTCTTTCCGTTCTCTTTCCGCCTTCTCCCTCGATCTCTTTCCCTCTTCCCTATTTACTCATTCTGATCATCTCTCTGGAAAAAGTTTCTCTGATATTACTTTGTCGAGTTCAAACAAATAAAGGAGGCCTGTGTTGGTGTGTGTGTTTGTGTTCGTCTTTGTTTGTTTGTTTCTAGTAATAGTGGTAGTTGTGGTGGTGGTAGTAGTAGTAGTAGTAGTTGTAGTAGTAGTAGTAGTAGTAGTAGTAGTAGTAGTAGTAGTAGTAGTAGTATAAGTAGTATAGTTCGTCTTTGAGAGAGAGAGAGAGAGAGAGAGAGAGAGAGAGAGAGAGAGAGAGAGAGAGAGAGAGAGAGAATGTTTCAACTACACAAAATATCAAAAAAATACAAATGCGAGTTTATACACACACACACACACACACACACACACACACCACAACACAACACAACACAACACAACACACAACAGGAAAGTTTAAATATCAGACATTATACAACTCCTTAATTAACAACTACACGCAAAATGAAAACCGAAATATTGAGACCAGAAACTCGACACTTGAAAGAAAATGTGACAAAATCAACGTAAAAATTATAAAAAAAAAATTACTTGAATAAATAACAGAACAACAATACACATGCAATACAAATCAACTATAGGGAAAAATAAATAGATAAATAACGAAATTCTAAAGACGTGAATAGAAAAATGACATAAGCAATACAAACAATGAACAATGTCCCCCCAATTATTTTTTTTTACAGTAAAGGGATAAAAAAAATAATCATGATACAAAAAGCCCGCTAAAAACTTCCCCTATATAAAAAAAAAGCGTTCAGAAGAGTGGTCAAAAGAGAGGTCAACTTCGGGAGGAAAGGTGTCTCGAACAGAACAAACAGACAAACAGACGAACGAACAGTAATCAGGGAGCAGGTGACGGCCCCCTTAGCACACACACCTGCGAGGAATTAGGCCATAACTCACCTGTGCCTACCTGCCTCCCTTCGTGCCTCCCTTCCATTACCTCCTCCTCCTCCTCTTCCTCCTCCCTTTCTTCTCTCTTTCCTTTTTTCCCTTTCTTCCTTCTTCCCTTCTCCTTTTCCATTTTCATATTTCAGTTTTCAGTTTTCAGTTTTTTTCCTTTTTTACAAGTTCTGAGTCTTTTCCTCTTTCGTCCACTTCTTTCTCCTTTGATCTCTCTCTCTCTCTCTCTCTCTCTCTCTCTCTCTCTCTCTCTCTCTCTCTCTCTCTCTCTCTCTCTCTCTCTCTCTCTCTCTCTCGTCCTCTTTTTCTCTCCATTTTTTCTTCCATCCGGCCCCGCGTCCTCTCCTGCCCTTATTTTTTTTCCTCAACCTTCCTTTCATCTTTCTCTCCTCCTCCTCCTCCTCCTCCTCCTCGTCCTCTTCCTTCGGCTCTTTCTTCTATCAACCTTTATCCTCCGCCACTTTCCACTTCATCACTTTTGCTGCTCTTCTTCCTCTTTTTTCCTCTTCCCTCCTCCTCTTTCCTCCCACTTTATCTCCATTCTTCTTTTCTTTTTTTATATTAGTACATCCTATTTTCGACGCTTCTCTTCCTCCTCCTCCTCCTCCTCCTCCTCTTCCTATCCATTAATACACTCTGCCAATTTTCTGATCAATTAGATTCTCTCTCTCTCTCTCTCTCTCTCTCTCTCTCTCTCTCTCTCTCTCTCTCTCTCTCTCTCTCTCGTTTTTTTCTATATTAATTGATGGAAGTTAAAGGGACATTACACACACACACACACACACACACACACACACACACACACACACACACACACACACACAGACATGCACACAATCAACCAATCAGCGCTCGTCTTTTGGGCTCCGAGGCTTGCTATTGGCGGAGGGAAAAGGTGAGGCGCAGGTGACAAAGAATCTGATTGGCCGGATGAATGGATCGCGAGGTAAAGGAAAAAAATAGGAAGTGGTCACGTTGTAGATCGAGAAAGGGGGGGAAAAAAAAAGGGTTGGTGAGCAAGGAGTAAAATTGGGTCAAGGAATTCAGGTTGCCCAAAAAATTCATGTAAATAAAAGTATGGAAAAAATGTGTTAGTGGGAGTAAGTTTTTTATTATTTTTTTATGTTGCGTTGTAATAATTTTTTTTTTGTTTTTTTTGACTCCATATTTTTGTTATTCGATATTATTTTTATTATTATTCGTGATTTTGTTTCTCCGCCATTTGTTATTTTTTTATGTCTGTTATTCGTTCTATGCCTTATTCGTTATTTCTGTTATTCCCTATTTTGTTATTGTTGTTGTTCTTTTGGTTTCTCGTTCGAACTCACAGAAATTTTAGGACATAAGGAACTGTGGAGGTGAATTCTATATCAATATTTTCTTTATAACTTAGATGTAATCGTGGTCAAGTGTGTGTGTGTGTGTGTGTGTGTGTGTGTGTGTGTGTGTGTGTGTGTGTGTGTGTGCGCGCGCTTTTAGGAGGGAGAGAAGATGGGAAGGAATCGTAAAAAATCTATTCTCGTGTCCATTCTCTCTCTCTCTCTCTCTCTCTCTCTCTCTCTCTCTCTCTCTCTCTCTCTCTCTCTCTCTCTCTCTCTCTCTCTCTCTCTCTCTCTCTCTCGAGGGGGATGGGAGGCGTAAAGAGAGGAGGGGAAGGCCATGAAAACTCTGAAACCGAAGACTTTGCTTGCTTGGACTCATTCAGAAAACCCGGACTCTTGAGGGCTGGAAGGACAGAGGGAGGGAAGGTGGAGAGGAGGATGAGGGGGGAGGGGATCTAGAGAAGGGAAGGGGTATGGGGAGGGGGAGGGAGGAAGGAAGAAGGGGAGGGGGAGGGAAAGAAATGGGAGGTTGAGAAATTAAGGAAGGATGGGGAAGGAATGGGGAGGAAAGAGGGGAGGGGGGAAGGAGTTGATGGTGGTGGTCGGGGGGGATAAGAAAGTTTGGTAAGATTTAATATGTGTCAGAAGTTCACGTTATTTTATTTCTCCTTTTTTATCAACGATTTTTCTTTTTTCTTTAAGTAGGAAGCAAACGAAGATTTAACTCGAGCACTAACACCCACGCATATTTATTCTCTCTCTCTCTCTCTCTCTCTCTCTCTCTCTCTCTCTCTCTCTCTCTCTCTCTCTCTCTCTCACACTCACATTCATCCCCACCCCCACCCCCCCACACACACATTCACCCATCCCCCCCTCACACACACTCACTCATCCCCCCCCCCCTCCACCCACACCCACACCCACATTTTTATTTTCATATCTCACACTCAATTTCGTTCCTCTATAAATTCTCTCCGTTTTGAAAGATGAAACTTGTAATGGTTCTCGCCTTTATTTACAGCGACAAGGGAGCGTATTTCAACTTTATATAGAGAGGGAAAAAAAGTATAGAGAGAAAGAGCCATTTAACGCGTACGAGAGAGAGAGAGAGAGAGAGAGAGAGAGAGAGAGAGAGAGAGAGAGAGAGAGAGAGAGAGAGAGAGAGAGAGAGAGACGCAGGGTGCAGATTGAATAGTGCTGAGGTGAAGGGAAGAAAAGAGAGAGAGAGAGAGAGAGAGAGAGAGAGAGAGAGAGAGAGACGCAGGGTGCAGATTGAATAGTGCTGAGGTGAAGGGAAGAAAAGAAAAGAGAGAGAGAGAGAGAGAGAGAGAGAGAGAGAGAGAGAGAGAGAGAGAGAGAGAGAGAGAGAGAGAGAGAGAGAGAGAGGATACACACAAGATATTAAAAACAGATAAGAAAGAAATCGGAATGGCTTAACCGGAGAAAAGAAAGTAGAAGTTGGAGAAAGAGTTAAGAAATATACCAAAGATTAAAGATAAAAGAAAATGATAAAAGAAATAAAAATAAAATACACTGAGGCCACATTCTTAAACCCCCAAGCGTACCAATGACTAAAAATACGAGACATTCAATTTCCCCCAGAAAAGAATAAAGCAACATATTGAAAGTAAGAAAAGAAGTAAAAAAAAAAAAACACGAAAACGAAACAGCTTGCGATTGGAGGAAAGATTCAGGTATTGGAGGAAACGTTGAAGGGAGGAGGAAGAGAAGGAGGAGGAGGAGGAGGAGAAGGGAAGGAGATGACCCGATAGAGGCAGTGAAAGGAAAGTGGTGATGGAGGAATAAGGGAAAGGATTGGAGGAGGAGGAGGAGGAGGAGGAAGAGGAGGAGGTGGAGAGTTTAAGAGAATGCGGGAAAGTATGTGGAAGTGTGGATGAATTTATAGGAGGAAGAGGAGGAGGAGGAGGAGGAGGAGGAGGAAGACGAAGACGAAGTAGAAGAAGAGGAAGAAGAAGTTGAAGAAGAGGAAGACGATGTAGAAGAATAAGAAGAAGTAAAAGAAAAGGAAGAGGAGGAAGAAGAATAAGAAGAAAAAGAAGAAGTAGAAGAAGAAGAAGAAGAAGTACAAGAAAAGGAAGAGGAGGAAGAAGAATAAGAAGAGGAAGACGAAGTAGAAGAAGAAGAAGAATTAAAAGTAGAAAAAGAAGAAGAAGAGGAGGAAGAAGAATAAGAAGAGAAAGAAGAAGTAGAAGAAGAAGAAGAAGAAGTACAAGAAAAGGAAGAGGAGGAAGAAGAAGAAGAGGAAGACGAAGTAGAAGAAGAAGAAGAAGAATTAAAAGTAGAAAAATAAGAAGAAGAAGTAGAAGAAAAGTATGAAAAGTGTAAGAGAATATTGCAGAGGTGTGTGTGTGTGTGTGTGTGTGTGTGTGTGTGTGTGTGTGTGTGTGTGTGTGTGGATGAAGGAGCAGGAGGAGAAAGAGGAGGAAAGAGTAAATTGAAGAAATACGAAAAGGGCGTAGCGAAAGACAAATTATAACATGGTGCAGGTAAATTGAATTGTGGAGATAAAAGAACCCAAACAAGAACACAAATAGGATGAAAGAAAACGCAGATCTAAAAATAAAGCAAAGAATGGAAAGAAAAAGGGGAAAAAGACGAGAGAGAGAGAGAGAGAGAGAGAGAGAGAGAGAGAGAGAGAGAGAGAGAGAGAGAGAGAGAGAGAGAGAGAGAGAGAGAGATTAATTGCCACGTGATATTGTCGAAAAAAAGAATAAAAAAAAACGAAAATAAAAGATAGCGAAAGGAAGGAACAGAGAAAAAATACAGAAAATAGTTTATTGAAAAGTTAGATGAATTTTTACTTATATTGTCGAAAGAAGAATAAAGGAAAATATAAAACAAAAGAAAAATGAAAAAAATAAGGAAATTAAATATAGGGGTGGAAGGAAGTTAGATAATTAATGATCAAAAAGAGTTCTTGGTCAATTTCAGCTTCATAATATTGTCGAGAGAGGAAATGAAAGATAAAGTTAAAACAAAGAATGAGAAAAAAGGTATAAAAAATAACAATGGAAGCGATACATTATAGTCCTCACATCAGATGCTCAAAAAAATAACAGAAAAAAAGAATACACCAACAGAAAGCAAAAAAATAAATAAATAACATGACCAAAAGTATAACCAAGTAAACGAAACAGCGAAATCAACTTAACCTTTAATATCAGATCACTGTTTTCATTCCTATCATTTTCTTTTCAGTTTTTTCTTTTCTTCTCTCGACAACACGGAGCGGAAATTAATCATATATAGCTACTTCCCTTTTCGTCTGTGAGTATCTTTTATTTCCTCTTCCTCCTCCTCCTCTTCTTCTTTCGTTCCTCTGCATTCTTCCGCGCCGATGCTGTCTTCCTCCTCCTGTTCTTGTTCTTCTCCATGTTCTTCCTCTTCCTCCTCTTGTTCCTTGTATTAATGTTAAACTTTCAATCATTAGTTCCCTTTCACCATTCTTGTATCTTTTCTCTCTCAATGTGTATCTTTCCTGTATATTTTTTCCCTTTTTATATATTTCCTTCTATTTCTGTCTCGTATTTGCATCTTCCCCTTCTTACAAGTTTCGTTTTCTTTACTTCTCTCCCACGTACGGATAAAAGGCGGGAGCGTGGGAAGGCGGATGAGGGGGGACGCGCATATATTGGAGGCGAGGCGAGGCTTGGAAGGTGGAGGGCGAACAGAAAGGATGCATAAAGTATAAAGTTTGGACGTTCTGAGGCCGCGGGAGAAGGAGGGCGGAGGAGGAGGGGGATGAGATAGTGTGTGCGTGAGGGGGTGTATATAGGGTAAGGGGTTAAAGAGCCACGGGTAGTTAGGTAAGGCATGCGAAGGTGTGGAAGATTGGTAAGGGATGGGAAGGGTCCATTTAGGCCAGGTGGAAGGGGAAGGGGAAGGGATAGACGGGGTATGTAGGGCAGATGTTGAAAGAGGTCAGTTAGGAATGGTAAGTAAATTATGCGGTGTGGAGACAGGGAAGGGGAAAGAAGGCGTGCATTTAGACAAGATATAGGAGGAGGGAGGATATAAGCAAAAGTGTATGTGTGTAAGGGTGCATATAAAGTAGGTGAAAGTGATGGGAAGGGTTGTATATAGATGTTTATGTATGGGATGCGTGAGTGTGGGACAGGCAAGGGAAGAGGATGTGGTCATTTAGAGCAAGGGTAAAATGAAATTAGAGGCAGGGAAGAGATCGGAAAGTTATGTATGTAGGGCAAGTGTTTTAAGAAGGCACTGATATTTAGGTAAGAAATGCGAAATCGTGGGACAAATAGAGGAAGGCAAGGTGTGATCCATCTCTATTCTTCATCCACTGTATCATCCTTCATCCTCTATTCTTGACGTCGCTCTATCAGAAGGACAAATAGAAGGAAAAAAGTGACCATTAACATTAGGCCTATCACGTGGTATAGTCGAGAGGGAGAAAAGAAACAAAGGGAGAAAGAAAGTAGGAAAATAAGAATGAAAAAAAGTCAAAGAGAAAGAAAGAAAGGAAAAGGAAAAAGGAGGAAAAAGAGAAAATAAATAAATAGTGTGCAAGACAGAGAAAAGAGAAGAAAGAAAAAAAGATGCGTAAATAGAAATAGAGAAAGAGAAAATGAACAAGAGAGAGAGAGAGAGAGAGAGAGAGAGAGAGAGAGAGAGAGAGAGAGAGAGAGAGAGAGAGAGAGAGAGAGAGAAATTGCATCCTGGTGAGTAATCTCAATCTTTGCTTTCCTGACGTGATGAAAAACTATTTGTCTTGATGTGCGCAGAGAGAGAGAG